>NC_065447.1:88437647-88746472 GCF_917563875.1 Diabrotica virgifera virgifera | reverse complement strand
ATCAGCATGTAACACATGTAATATTCACAGTTGTGTTACCATCAGCTACTGATTCTTGTCTGTAATTCAAATCCTGCTGTACTAGTTTTTGCCTCCTTTCCTCCCTCGTTGCCAGAACCTTTGAAACTATCTTGTCAACTCTACCAATACACATTTTCGTCACGTCTTGGCTTTCATCTGCTACTAAGAATGTTAAATTATATTAAGGAATGAAATAAACATTTACTACTAAATACTTCTTTAAATGTAGAATTTTAGTTCAAAATTTGTCAGTTTTAGTAAAAATAAATATTGGATTGTTGGAAGTTAAAACTAAAGTTATCTATAAAGTGTAGTTTTATAGTGAGTATTTATCATTTACAATAGGAATTAAGACATTACAATAGCTATTTTTGACCAAAATAAAATCATCAAAATTCGCAAAATTTAACTAAAAATTCTGATTTTCAACCCTTTTGCGGCACCTCTAAAAATATTTTGTTTTGAAAAATATTTTCTTTGTGGCTTAACAATGGCTATAGACAACTTTCTATCACTATTACACTTTGAAATCATTAAAACATTTTTTTCGTTCCACCCTAATGTACAAAAGGGTTATAATATTCATATATTGTTATGTGATATACATAACATAACTTTATGTATATAAGGATTAAGACAAAAACGTCTATGTTATTATTTGCTGCGTGATATTCAAAATTGGAAATTGATAAGAAATTACAAAATGCTTAATGTGTTAAAATAGAAATTAGTTAGAACACTAAGGCAGGCCGCACATCAAAGAAACATGAAACGTAAATTACGTTTCATGGAAATAAACTACTGCTAAACAAATATCTGTCCGGCCAATTATGAAACTCTCCGAAAATAAAAATGTGTCATGAGCATGAATCACACTCGTTTCATTGGTAGGCGGACTTTGAGATTTGTTTAGCAGTGTTTTCTTTTCATGAAACATCTTTTTCGTTTCATGTTTCATGTTTTTCGTTTCATGTTTCTTTGGTGTGCGGCTTGGCTTACAGAGGGAAAATAAATATGTAGTGGATATACTCGTATATAAAGAACCGCTTGATACTTTAAATATATACGTATCTATGTGTTTCTTTAAGCGTAAAAAAATTAATAGATATTATGTACTTTAAACAGATTAGTGGTTTAATGTTAAATAATATAAATGTATACTGATATATTACCGTATTGTTACCGTTTTCTAATTTTAATTGTTGGATCTGCATCTGCAGATTACGAAATATACACAAATTCTTATTTGAATATTTTCTCTTGTAAGTTTACATCTATTTATAATTGAAAAATTTGCCCCAATTTCTTAATCTATTACAATCTCAAGAAATGCAAAACCGGTCGACAACTGCCATAAGCACAAAACTAATAAGATTAATCTAGTACACTACTACGATTAATTAAAAACATACAAAATGCGACATCCGCTATTTTAAAAGTTATGCAACTGCAGACATCGTCTAGTAAAAGTAACAACCAATAGCTGTTCTACAGAACACTAAAGACGATAAGAACACAAAAAACAAGAAATATACGGCATTAAGAATAAAAATGGAGAATTAATAACAGAAAAAAAAACAAATAGTTAAAAGAACAATTTGAAGAACTATTAACAAATATAGACCAAGAAGACATTAATGAAGAACACAATAATAAATTGGAAGGTAACACAGAAAACTCAACAGAAGAAGAAGCACTAGAAGAGGCAATAAAGACGTTGAAGTATGGAAAATCTCCAGGAGAATAACAACAGAAATTATAAAAAAACATGGGAAAAATGGAGAACTAATATGAAAAAATGAAAATATCCCGGAAGATTGAAAAGTGTCAAAGGAGACAGGAGAGAATGTAGTAACTACCGAGGATTGATGTTGCTATGTACATTTATAAAACTCTTCGAAAAAATAATAAACCACGTGCCACGTTTGCCACGTGCTGCCCATGTCAGGCATGTTCGCCTCTGTATTTCATGTGTTTGATTGTCTCTGCTTATGTTGATCTCGTTTCCCAGATATTTGTAAGTGTCTGTTTGTTGTATGGCATTCAGGGCCCCCGCAAGGCTGATTGGCGCTCGCGTGCGGGACATATTTTAGCGCCCTTTAAATCTACTATAATATGTATAAAACTAATAAATATTTTTGAAAAATTTAAACCCAGAATGAAAGACTACATTATTACTGAGGCCAAAAGTCCACCAAAACTTCTATAATGTTTGTTTTAATAAGTTACACGGGTGAAAATAAATAAGAAAATTTAGTGTGATTTATAATAATTGCAAACATTTAATTCAAAAGAAACTTTTTATTTATTTTAAGGGACTTTCGGCCCTCGGCAATAACGTTATCGTTAGTTCTGAGTTTAAATTTTTTTTAAATACTTATTAGTTTTCTCAGGATTCGAAAAAAATGAATACATTTAAAACACATTGAAAATTTTGACAGGCGACATTTTGCGCCTTTCCCCTTAAATTTTTTGCAAGATTAATGAAGCACTCTGAATATTAAATTAAAAATATACATTTAAGTAAATCAACAATTATATTTTGTCATTTCAAAGTTTCCAAACAAATTTTATACAGGGTGTCTACATAACTAGGAACCATATGGGAAACTGTTTTATTATTAATTTTACGAGAAAAAGTTATTCTTCATAAAAAGTTCTGCATTGTCTAGAACTTAGAATTCAACCATCAAATATCAAATTTTATGAATCTTATACGAGGTATGTCAAAAAATATGAATTTCGGTCAAGAGCAAAGTACGTTTAGTTTTCACAATATTGAAAAGTTATTATGAAAATTTGTTCAGCATTTAAAACTATGTTTATACATATATGCAATTACATCATTCTAATTGAAATATATTGTGATCTGGAAAGGCTCTTTAGTTTTGATCGAAACTTATATTTTCTTACATATATCTCATATAAAATTGAAAAAAATTGATAGGATTTGATGGTTGCATCTTAGATTTTAGACCATGCAAAGCTTTTTAGAAAGAACGTTTTATCTTACATTAATTATACTTTTCAACAATGCCCTTTTCATTTATTAGAAATAATGTAATAAGTCTTTTATTATTAATAATTAGCCCTTTTCAGTTATTACAAATAATGTGAAAACTCTTTTATTATTACTAATTAATTAATCAATAACAATAAAAGAGTTATCGCATTATTAGTAATAAATGAAAAGGGCGTTGGGTATCTGTAATTTGAGAAAAAAAATTCAATTAAAAGGATGTAATTGCATATTAAACATAGTTTTTAATTAATTCCGAACAACTTTTCATAATAATTTTCGATATTGTGAAATATAAGGTATAAGTACTCTTGATCGAAATTCATATTTTTGATACTCACAAGATTGACACAATTTTATTATTGGTTGCATTTTAGTTTTTAGACTATGCAAAGCATTTAATTTATTTATTTTTTTTGACATCCATTTTATTGCAATCAATTTTATAAAAAATAATAAACAATACATATAAGTTTTAAGAATGTGACACAGTCAGTATTCACCCAGTGGTGAATACCTAAAAGAGTACAATAATGACTGAATTAGTACAGTTATTAATAAATTAATTGAATTAATTTGAATAGTAATACAATAGTAATTATTAATATGTGGGAATGATTAGTTAGTGTTGAGGTCAAGAGTGTCTGTTCTTTTTAGTCTTCTGTTCTGTAGGGGTGTCAGGAGATTGGTGACCAATATGTTTGGGTAAACCTGTAGTCTATTGTGGTAATTGGAGCACAGAGAAACAATTTCTTCTTTGACAGTTTGGACTTGGAGATCCCTATGTATATTATCGTTGGAAATGTACCAAGGAGCTTGGCACAGTTACCTTAGAACTTTTGATTGAAAGCGCTGTATCTTGAGTAAATTTGTTTCACTGGCAGTTCCCCAGATTTGGATGCAATACGTCCAGATGGGTTTCAGTACACTTTTGTAGATCAGAACATTATTGTCTAGACTTAGGCGTGATTTTTGATTCATGAACCAGTACATATTTCTATAAACGGGTCCCGGTTGCAGTCGTTTGTTCCAAATATGCTTTTGCCATGTTAGGCGGCTGTCTAGGTAAATCCCCAATTATTTGACGTCACTTCTTATTGACAGTGGTGTGTTGTTAAAGGTTACAGCTGGATTGATCCCCTTCGTTAGTGTAAACGTAATGTGTGTTGACTTGGAGCTATTAACTTTGATTTTCCACAATTTAAACCATATTTCAAGTCTATTTAAGTGATTTTGTAGTATCTGTGAAGCTAGGGTCGGATTTTCGTGGCAAGCCATTAGGACAGTATCATCAGCATATGTTGCAATTGTTGTACGATCTGAAGTTGGTATATCTGCTGTGAACAGGAGGTACAGTGTGGGTCCAAGGACACTTCCTTGGGGTACGCCAGAGTGGATGGGATGTAGAGTAGTGAGGGCCTCCCCTAGTTTTATCTGATACGATCTGCTGGTGAGGTATGATTGTAGGAGCATGCAGATTGGATGAGGCAATTATCTTTTAAGTTTTGATATTAGACCTTTATGCCATACCTTATCGAAGGCTTGGGAGATATCCAGGAAGGCTGCTGTACAATATTTCTTGTTCTCGAGTGCATCTCTTGCAGTTATGACTACCCTATGGACCTGTTCGATTGTGCTATGTTGTTGTCGAAATCCGAATTGGTAATGAGGTATTAGGTTTTTTTCTGTAATGACAGTGTCTATTCTTTTCAGGAGAAGCCTCTCAAACACTTTGGAGGGTAAAGGCAGAAAACTAATAGGACGATAGGATGAAGGATGGGTTGTGTCTTTGTTGGGTTTATGAATTATAATGATTTGTGCTACCTTCCATTGGGAGGGGAAGTAGCACAATCTTAGGACAGCATTGTATATGTACATTAGTAGCTTTATTGCTTCTTCAGGTAGTTCTTTGAGAATTAGTCATCTGTAATAAATTTCTCTTCGTTCTCTGGAACCTCTCTCTGGTGCGATTGGAAAACTGACTGAAGATGTTCAGCGAAGGTGTTAGCCCTCTCTTCGTCACTTCGAGAGCAAGTGCCATCATTTTTTCTTATCGGTGCTTTAGTTTGTGATTGTGTTTTGAGTTTTTTAGACAATTTCCATAACGAGTAGTTCTTTTCTTCAGAGCTAGACAGATTCTCTAGAAAATAGTTTATTTCTTGTTCTTTGTATTTCTGTAGGACCTTTTTTAATTGACGGCTTGCTCTGTTGTATTTAGTTTTATCATCTGGAGCACGGGTGGTCTGCCATCTTTTTCTTAATTATCTTTTCTCGTATATCATGGTTTTTATATAGAGCGGGTATGAGCCCGGTCTCTTAGCATATGATATATCAGGTGAAGCTTCCCATGCGGCTTGTTGAATTTTTACGTTAGATGTTTGACTGCTTCTTCTATATCTTGCTCAGATTTTAGTGGTAGGTTTAAATTTATACTATTTTTTATTATATCTCTGAATGTATTCCAGTTTGTCCGGCTATTGGATAAAACTAGTGGTTTTGTGATGGGGTGCACCTGTGTACTTAGACATAGGCGTAACGAGGGGGTGGTTTTGGTGGTTGTAACCCCCCCTTTTGGATGTAATTTGAGCTCTATACGCTTAACACCATTATTATTCCAAACCCCTCAGAAACCTTCAAGTATATGTAACCCCCCCCCCCCCTTAGGATCATCCTGGTTACACCTCTGTACTTAGAGTAATAATGAAGGGAGAGTGATCAGATGAGAGATCGAACAAAGGTTGAACTTTCAAGTAGTTTAGAGAGATACCTTTGACACAGTGGCGTAGCGCGAGTGTCGGCCGCCCGGGGCGGAAGACAATTTTGCCGTCCTCTTATTTAGGTTATTTTAATTTATTGTATAACATTACATACATTAATTATAGAGAACGTTTTGGCGAGAACAGTCATCATTATTTTGCATTATACAGGTTGGATTTTAAATAAAAAAGTTTTACAATCACGTTTATTAATACAAAAATTCTTTTACTTTAACCAATTAGATACATTCATATAACTTAGGTACCTATCCCTTAAGATTAGGTACACCTTGACGATCGACAAAATTAAATAAAATCAATTTTTAATTAGAACTAGAACGATACTATAATGTTATATTTTTATTTTTATTGAAAAGTAATATGAGTATTTGTTAGAATTAAAAAGAAAACTTACGTCTTCAATTAAAAATTTATACGTCTACTTTTTTTAAGAGCAAAGTCTTTTATTGCACCATCAATGTCTATCCGTCTATCGCATCACACACCTCTTGCTCAATAGATAAAATAGCCAAATTAGTTAGTCTTAGAGTACCTACTTATTGTCGATCCGGAATAATTTTTAATCATTTTCAATTTTGAAAAACTCCTCTCACAGCTAGTATTGCTTATAGCAACTGTGAAAAATATTCGGAACATTATTAAAATATTGGGCAGAGTATCTTCCAGCTTGGATTTAACAATAAATTTAAATAACTCAAGTGAGTCTGCATTAATCAATTTATTTTCGTTGCCTGTGGCAGCAACGAAAGTCTGCAGTCGAAGTTTCTCCAGCTTGAAACCCTGTGCGTCAATTTCGTCAGATGCAGATGCGTAGTCTAGATTACATTCAGTGTTGTTTGGATCTAATAATATAGCCGGCGTTAGATAAACTAAGTTATCCGTTAAATTCTGTTGCTGTTGACAATGCTCACGAATTTCTATAATAACTCTATCTAACGAAGAAAACGGCTTTCGTCTCAACTCATTTTTCCGTCATCGAAAAGGTTTTATGGAAATTCCAAGTTCTTCATACATATTTTTGCATAATCTACAGCGTTATTTGCCCATTCCTCTCTTTTCTCTGTCAATATCATCTGCAAAGCATTTACTTTCTGAGCGCACAATCTTATGTCAAGTCCCCTTGTTTGTATTTTTGTGCATCATTCACTTCATGTAGCACCGGTTGCCACAGGCGCAAAAAAACAAAGAAAGGAAAATGACTGCATCGAAACTAGTAAAACACCTGCATCTGTCCTAGTGTTTAAGCTTTCACCTGCCTCTGTCAGTTTTTACAAAGTGACGAGAATGTCTTTGTAATGATGCCATGTCACATTTACGCCATCGTCTCTTGCACTCCACCGCGTGTCTTGAATCCTTCTTTTGCCTGTAGCTGCTATCAGAACTTCCCAACGATGTGTCGATGAGGAAAAAAAAATAAGAATACGCAACGTTCTAAACTGCCGAAAAAAGTTGTGCTGATTGTTAGTCATAAACGGGGAATTCCCACAAGTCAGTATAGCCAGTCGCTACAAAATATTATTCAAAGAAAATGAATTCCCCGAATTCGTCACAAAATAAGTATGTGATGAAAAATTCCGTGCTCCTTTCAATCGGTCCGAATTTGTAGTTGCGATAAAAATATCAAATGGTTCAAATATTTACAAAATATTTTTATTATTTATTGTAAAATTTTGCCGCCCCCTAAAAAGTGCCGCCCGGGGCTGACCGCCCCTGCCGCCCCCACTACGCTACGCCACTGCTTTGACAATACAAAAGTCGATGAGATCAGGCACTTTTCGTGTGTCGGTTGGCCAGTACGTCGGTTGACCCGTGGATGCCGTTAGTAAATTATTGTTTTGGACACTTTTTAATAATTCTCTACCTCGAGAGGTTATGAGTCTTGATCCCCAATGAAGGTGTTTAGCATTATAGTCACCAGCAGCTATGAAGCGATTTCCAAGCTTGTTAAAGTATGTCGTGAAGTGTTCTTCTTTAATAATTTTATTTGGTGGACAGTAAACTGCAGATAGTATAATAAGCTGGCTATTCCAGTCAGTTATTGAGATAGACGTGGCTTGTAAGTTTACTTCACTATGCTTGATTATTTCATGGTGTCTAATGCTGTTTTTTATAATTATAGCAGTGCCTCCATGGGCTCTTCCTAGAGGGGGTTGAGTTATATATGTTGAGAATTTGGGTATATTGAAGTAGCTTTTGTCTGTCATATGTGCCTCAGATATTAACATAACGTCCAGATCATGCTCTGAAATAAATGCTTTGACTTCCAGACTATGATTAGTCAGACCATTGGCGTTCCATGTACCAATTTTTAGTTCAGTGTTGAATGCTAAACTTTGTGACCAGTGACATTAGGATGTCGAACATTTTGTCCATTCTCTCCATCAGTTTTGAGACGACCTGTTCTAAGTTGTTTGTTGGTTGAAATGACATAGGTGGTAGACCTTGTTTTTGTTGAGGTGGGTTAAATTGTTGAGTATTGGAATTTGTTGCTCCTGCAACTTGAGCATAGCTGAGTGTTTGTTGTGGATTCTGCTGAATTGTATCATTTGTTGGTCTCTGTGGTGCTTTTGCGCGTAATGGTGGAAATTTACTTTTTTGTAATTCTTTGTAAACTGAGCAACCTCTGTAGTTTGCAGGGTGATTTTCTTCGCAGTTTACGCATTGGACTTCATTATTTCTTATTTTTCTTGGACATTCTTTGGTTGAGTGAGCGCCTGTGCATTTGACACAACGGGGGCTTCTATAACAGTATTGAAGTTATGTGTCTATGACAGTATTGAAGTTATGAAGTTGGACGAGTATGTCAAAAGTGCTGGTATCTTTGACATTGTGGTATCTCTCTTTTCGGGTGGGGAGGTTCTACTTTAACTACGGTGTTAAGTATTTTAGTTATTTGGTACACCTCTTTATTATTTAAATTTGTTTCAAGTTCGATACTAAACAGAGGAAGGCATTCTTTCGTGCCTCTTTGTCTTATGTTCGAGATATTTATGACTGAGTGTCCGAACTCTGTGAATATCTTTTTTATGTCTTCCAGATCAATAGAGGAGTGCAGGTTTCTAACCATGACTCGGAATCCTCGGTTTTGTTTTAGCTGATAAGTGTGGAACTGCGTTTTTTTTTTCGGTTAGTGCTTTAACAGTTTCTTTGTAATGTTCTGCTGTGTCTAGCTGTACTTTAACTTGATTGTTATTCAGGCTTTTTAAGGTGTACTGTTTGGATGCTGTTTTGTCTAATAAATCTTGCAGAGGTTTGATAAATGTTACATGTTGAATGAATATGGGTGGAGGCCTCCTTGATTCTCTGCCAGTTGTTCCGCTATAAGCTTCTTCTTCCGGCTCTTTGTTAGCTTCCTCTTCAGGCTTTTTGTTAGCCTCTTCTTCCGGCACTTTGTCCAGTGCTGAGAATCTGTTTTCTGTCGCAGCTGGTTTTGTTAGCCAGTAGTCTGTTAGAACTGCTTGCTTTTTAATTCGATTGTCAGAACTTTCATTGTTTCGTAGACGCTTTTTGTACTGTACTGTCTCCCATACTTCTTGATCTTTTGAAGTGCTGGGTTGTATTGATTCAGGTGCTATAATTGGGTTAGATTGTTGTTGATAATTATTTAAAGGTTGGGATAATTGTAGTGGGATTGTAGGATAGGCTGTGTTTGTTGCTAACATACCTTGAGAGAAGCATGGCATATGTCCTGGTATTTGACTGTAGATCAATGGAGTGTTGGCACCTGGAACGTTTTGGTAGATCGTGTGCTGCATGTGATTTTCCATTTTACGACAATTTCCTAGGTTACTTGGTCTCGTAGATTCATGTCGCAAAATAGTTTTTAGTTCCTGGACTATAAGTCAAATAACACTATTTTGTTGATTTGTACAAACAATTAAAATATCATTAGGTTTTATTTTTACGTTCTAAATCACTTTCACATTAAAGAACGATAAATTAATTTAAAACGATGGTTTTGTTTTTAATTTAAAACACCTATTATCGAAATCAAGTTTTTGCAATTGATAACGAAGAGCCGATAATGACTGTCTAGTTCGAATGTTGAAGAGAGACTGCAAAGCATTTTATGAAGAATAAATTCTTACCGTAAAATTAATAATAAAAAAGTCTCCCATATGGTTCCAAGTTACGCAGACACAATGTCTTAATTATTTCCTTTTTTTTTTTCAAAATAAATTGTAAATTGTGGATTTTATTAGAGGAAACCCGATTATAACTCTTTAAAATGAATTACTATTATTCTGTGCAATGATAATTATGATACCGACCATTTTCACAATTAATTTAATTTCCACACCACTTTTAAACCTTTCACTGCAGGAAACTACCCGTTCACCAGTAACAGTAAATAATGTTTGTGCCTAATAAACGCATAGACAAGAAGGAAAAAGATACTTAAGTCAAATACATAATCATAATTCATAGAGTATTTGTTTACTTAAGGGTAATTATCATAAATTCGAGTAAAAGATTCACTTTATACCAGTAAAACTGATTGATCCAGCAAGTTGTGTTTTAGTTGGAGTAAAACTGCTAAGTTAATTTATGTTTCTACTCGTCAAGGAGTGTGATTTGATGTTTATTTCACTATTTTGAGTGTCGTTTTAGTTTACAACATAAAATCGATTGGATGGTATGCCAAGCGTAATTCAATCTACTTCAAAGAAAAAAATTAGGAAGGAACAACAAAATGTCATATATTTTTGACGGAGTAAGTTCAACATTTCATGACGGGAATAACTATTTTTTCGGTAATAACATTATTTGATTTTTGAGATTTCCCTAGCTGTTTATGAACTAATTAAAATTGTATATAAAAAATGATTATCTCATTTAAAATAAATATTTCTTATTTACCAAACTTTCGGTTTGGCGCCCCTTGGGGTTACGCCCGCGTGCGCCGCACGCGTTGCACGCCCTGTTACGGGAGCCCTGATGGCATTATTGTCAATAGTTATAGACCTGGATCCCGCGTACCATAAAAAAGTTGATTAATAGCAAGCTGAAAATTTGTTAATAGCTTAACGGTGTCTGGTCGGACAAACTTTGATGTATGGGAACACTGGAACAGGGGAAATTTTAATTGTGGAACAGGTTAAAAATTTGGAACGTCAGACTACGAAAACGTTCCATGTATTTTTTCGGACAGAACTTCCAATTAATTTGTTACCATTTTTAATGAGTGTAACACGAAGAACATGTCAAATGACAGGAATCATGTTGGTGATAAACACCAGTCTGATTTTTGCATGAGAGTTTAATGTAATGGTAACAAATCAATTGGAAGTTCTGTCCGACAAAATACATGGAACTTTTTCGTAGTCTGACGTTCCAAATTTTTAATCTGTTCCACAATTAAAACTTCTCCTGTACCAGTGTTCCCGTACATCAGAGTTTGTCCGTTAAGTTATCAACAAATTTTCAGCTTGCTATTAATCAACTTTTTTTTGGTACGCGGGATCCAAGTCTATTATATTTCCACTTTTTACGAGATTTGTCATAAGTTTAGTTTTCTCCATGTTTACTTTTAATCCTGATCTCTCAGACAGAGAAGAAACAGGTAGAAGTATATAGACATCATATATTTGCTTTAAAACAGATAACATAAAAAGCCATGCAAATATTGGAGTTGAAAGGCAACTCCAATATGTGAGGTTTCATTCCTCTTACATTGCAAACACGTGGGAAGAGTCCTGTGTTGCTTTGGGTAATATCCAGGAATATTTGGAACATCACAAAATGTTAACAACAATATGTAGTAAATTCTAAAAAAATTTAACATTCAAAGGGTTTATATTTTTATGGTATGCAGCCAGCTGTAGGAATTTTATTTTTCTCATGGATTTTATTTAACGAAAACATGATGAAGGTAAATTATCAACAAAACAAAAAATATGTAGATAGAAGAAATAAGAGAACCTGAAGCAGCAAAAATAGAACAAGTTTAAAGCTTTTACATACTTAGGAGTTATAATAGAAGAAACATGATCTATAGAAGCAGAACTCAATAGCAGAGTAGAGAAATCGCTACACTGTATCAGGCAATGAATAAAAAATGTATACGTGGAGAAGGAATATAACAGAATACAAAAATTAAAGTTTTCAAAGCAGCTTATATAACTTTTCTGACTTTTGGCAGCGAATCATGGATGATAACTGAACCACAAAAGACCAAGATACAGGCCATAGAGATGTAGTTTTTAAGAATAGTTAAAGGTGTTACAACTTGGATGGAATAAGGAATACGAACACAGATACAGGGACGCGCCGTCCATATGGGCAAGGTCGTGCAGGGCACGACGGCGCCAAGGCGTTAAAGGCGCCCTTTGAGTCGGAAAAGTTAAATAAATATCCAATTCAAAACTAAATATTTTTTTAAGCTTAAAAAACAAAAAATAAACATAAAAAAACAAAAATTTTTCTACTAATACCAATGGTGAAATTTTGGGCAGACTGCAATTGCGCGCAGCGGTCAGAAATGAGGAAGACCTAACTCTTCGGTCCAAACCTAACTTACGGGTAATAGAGTGAGAGAACCGCAGGAGGTATTTGACCGCTGCGCGCAATCACAACCCACCCGAAATTTTATTACCCACCAATACTGACCGGCACCGGTGGTGAAATAATGCTGTTTTTACTACCTACTTACTTGTCTTCTCTATTGGTTACTATATTCTATTGAGAATAACTGCCTCGGACGTAGATGCGAAATTCGAAAATGCAGAAACCTTACGTCCACGAAGAATAAAAAACAATTTTCCTATGAAAGTGAAGATCAGCCAATTGAAAACCAATAATTAAAATCTTTAAATCTCTTTTATCCGTAAATGAGAGGTTTGAGCTCTTATCGTCTCATGCCAATGTTTTCAAATTTTTGTGGAATACTGAGGATTTCGGCAAGTATTCTGATGAAGATCAATTTAATTTTTGTAAAAAACTTGAAGAAGCGTTAACTGACAAAAATCTAAACGAGAGAGACATAGACGGAACGGAACTTTTAACCGAACTACAATTTCTACAAATTTGCAACGGAAAGGTAGCATCTGTAGTAAAAACACTTAATTACATTACAAAAAATAACTTAGCCCACTCATTCTCACTATTGCGTTACGTATATTATTAACTATACCGATTTCTGTAGCTTCAGCCGAGAGATCATTTCCTAAACTAAAACTAATTAAGAATTACTTAAGGGCATAGGCGCAAAATGTCGCCTGTCAAAATGTTCAATGTGTTTTAAGTGTATTAATTTTTTTCGAATCCTGAGAAAACTAATAAATATTTTTGAAAAATTTAAACGCAGAATGAATGATTACATTATTACTGAGGGCTGAAAGTCCCTGAAAATTTCTGTAATGTTTATTTTAATAAGTTACAGGGGTGAAAATATAAGAGAAAATTTAGTGAGATTTTTAATTGCAAATATTTCATTTAAAAGAAGCTTTTTTTTTATTCTAAGGGACTTTCGGCTCTCATAATACTTATTATTTTTCTCAGGATTCGAAAAACATGAATACCTACATTTAAAACCCATTGAAAATTTTGACAGGCGACATTTTGCACATTTTCCCTTAAAATCTAGAATGGGTCAGGAGCGGATAGAAAATCTTGCTATTATTTCTATAGAATCGGAGTTTTTAAAGGACCCGAATATTCAAAATCTAATTAATGAATTTGCCAAAGGTTAAGCCAGCTAATCAATTTCTATAAGAAATTTCCGTTGGTTTTCATCATAATAAGTGTACCTATTTGTTTTAAAAAAATCGCAATCTAAATATGTTTTATATTATGATCTTCAGTTTTTTAATAAGTTTAAGTAGTAATGTTATATAATTTTAATATAGTTTTTATTCTGTTCATATATTGCAATATATTATTCTTTATAAGTATACTGTGTACTTATTGTTTCCTTAAAAAAATCTAAGTAGATGTAGAAGAAATTTCATAGTTTTCCACGTTGAGATGTGAAGGAGTGATTTATATAGTATTTCTACCCTGATAATTTTGGTAAAGGCGCTTATCAATATTTCGCACTACGGCGCCGAAGTTACTTGGCGCGTCCCTGCACTGATATAAGGAATGAACTGAAAATACAATCCACATTAGAGTTCATACAACAAGAGACAGATGAGTTGGTTGGGTCATTTACATCGGATGAAAGAGACACTACCAGTGAGAAGAGTGCATTCCTCTTATTTTTGTATAAACATGACTTTCATATATAATTGAAAAAATTTATAGTTGCTCCAATTTCCTAATAAATTAGTATCTCAATCAACTAAAACCGGTCAACAATTGCCAAAAGCACAAAACTAATAAAATCAATCTAGTACGGTAATACTACTGATTAATTAAAAACATCAAAAAACTGCGACATCCGCTATTTTAAAAGTTATGCAACTTCAGACATCGTCTAATCTATTTCGTTCACTTTTTGACTTACAAACATTCACTTTCACTTGTTTGTTGCCCTATTTCTTCTTGTTTCTTTCTCGAAACCAGTCCATATGCAAATTCGTGATCGTACTCGTGCCTTTCAGCTAATCACGATATTTTACGGATTACAAAATGTTATACTTTAAGCTCGTTAATATGGATATTTAACGGTTTTAATGATTCGCTTTGATTTAATCTGAATATTTGTTGTATTTGTTGAAGGCGTACAAGTATATAAACTATAATATAATTTATATTTTACTACACAGTTTGCAGAAACATAAGGTGTTATAGAAAGAGATGAAATTATGGTATTCCAAGAGCATTGGAAGCAAAATTGAAAAATCAACAGGCAAGAAGTCTAAAACAAAGAAGAAGAAAAAGAAGATGTGTGAACTAAGTATACCTATCTTAGTAATGACTTTTTTTTAAATGGAAGTGTGAAATAATTAATTTTTCTCCTTTCTATGGAGTCGACTATTTGCCTGAAATATTATTCTGAAGCTATATTAAACAAAGTTGGTTTGTGTTGCTTAGTGAAAAATTCTTCTAGTAATTTAATTTTATTTGATTAATTCATAGTGGCAATTCAAATATACTGTATATAATATATTTTTCTACAACTGTGTTAAAATAGTTATTTATGAAAAGTTCGTGAAGTATGCTTTTTGCGTACGCACGCGATATTTAGAGCACGAGCGAAAACGGGCGAGTGCTATACATCGCGTAAGTTCGCAAAAGCACTTCACGCACAGTTTCATACAATATTTTATCTACTCTTCGATAAACAAATAAAAAAACTGTAACTCTTCGTCACTGGAATTGCTTTCTATTCTACAATTCTTAGAACTTTGACATTTAAAAATCCGAACTACTTTCAAACCACAAAACTGTCAAAAATTTTGTTATAAGCCATTGCTCATATTGTCATCACCATGACAACGCGAAAGTTAAGAAAATTTGATTATGTATATGAAAGTGTGCCAAAAAACCCATTGAAAGTGTGCGAAAAGGTAAATCCCATTTAAAATACATTGTTACTTCACGCACACTTTAAACCCTTCACGCACTGCTATCTATAATGACAGTTTTCAAATTGCATTTATCTACTCTATGTCATATTATGTATCAGTTTTTAGTTTGTGAAAACTGTCATTATAGATAGCAGTGCGTGAAGGGTTTAAAGTGTGCGTGAAGTAACAATGTATTTTAAATGGTATTTGCTTTTTCGCACACTTTCAATGGGTTTTTTGGCACACTTTCATATCATCAAATATCCTTAACTTTCGCGTTGTCATGGTGATGACAATATGAGCAATGACTTACAACAATATTTTTGACAGTTTTGTGGTTGTAAAGTAGTAAGGATTTTTAAATGTCAAAGTTCTAAAAATTGTAGAATTGAAATGAATTCCAGTGACGAAGAGTTACAGTTTTTATATTTGTTTATCGTACCTAGATAAAATATTGTATGAAACTGTGCGTGAAGTACTTTTTGCGAACTTACGCGATGTATAGCACTCGTTCCGCTGTCGCTCGTGCTCTGAATATCGCGTGCGTTCGCAAAAAGCATACTTCACGAACTGTTTCATAAATAACTATTTTAGCACTCCATAGGAGCGTTAAAAATGCTACTTTAAAGCATTAGTGCTTTAAAAATTTTAAGGCACTGCAGTTAAAAGTGAATTGTCAAATTGTGAAACGTTAAAATATTTATATTTCATTTATTAACATTAATATTAATAGTACAACTTGCGCAATTTGAAAAAGGTGATTTAAAAGGTTTTTAAAATTTAATTTAAACTGTATTATTGCATTTTTAACACGTTTGTAAAAAATAGTTATTTATGATATAAGTGTTAAAAGTACACGTTTAAGACACGCATGTGGTTCTGCAATTCACATGAGTGCCTTAAAAATATACTTTTTAACATGCATATCATACAATATTTTTTCTACAAACGTAATTACAGGACAATATCTACAAAAACTTTTACTTGAACTTGACTGACATTCCATTTTTATATTTTTTTGACATTACATCAAAATTGTCTATACGGTCAATATGAACTGCAGTGCCTTAAAATTCTTAAAGCACTAGTGCCTTAAAGTAGCATTTTTAACGCTCGTATGGAGTGCTAAAAATTGCATTTTTAACACGGTTGTAGAAAAAAACTATTAAAATTTGTTAGAATATACAACAATAAAAGTAAGATGTAATTCTATAGTTGTTATGATTTATGTATTGACAGTATAGGCAGTTTTGATGTAATGTCAAGAAAAATATAAAAATGGAATGTCAGTCAAGTTCAAGTAAAAGTCTTTGTAGATATTGTCCTGTAATTGAGAATGAATAAATTATAATTGTTGATACATATATAAGACGTTTGTAGAAAAAATATTGTATGATATACGTGTTAAAAAGTACATTTTTAAGGCACTCATGTGAACTGCACATAGCAAACTTTCACATGCGTGCCTTAAAATTGTAATTTTAACACATATCATAAATAACTATTAAAGTAGATGACTTTAAAATGAAATTGCCAATATTGATCAGTTGCATTCTTGGCACGATTTTATTGGAAGATAGTTCATTCGATTACATTAGTTGCGTTCGCGGGTACCCTGGAAAATTTGTCGCCGACAACTCCTAACCTCACCTAATATAAATTATACCGTTAATAGGTAAATATACACGGTATATTTACTGTTAATTAATATTAATAACTAATTATTAAATTATACTATTAGGTAAATATACCTCGTATATTTATCTATTACCGATATTATTTATACTTATGATTTTAAAGTGCGCATGCGTTTTCTGATAATTTATCCAATTTTCTGACAATTTCAGGTACCCGCGAACGCAACTATTATCTATCATAACGCTTCTCCGGACCAACAATGCCCTAAGTGCAATTTCTTGCAGTGTTGAGTTAAATGTGCCAAAAAAGTCTGAATGTGCCATTTCGTTCAGATGGAACAATGCTATAAAGGTAGTAATACATTATTTATTGGCTGTGAAGCAGTTGCGTCGTTGTCAAAATTATGTACTTTTGGCCATATTGTTGGACCGAAATCACCGCAAATGTCAGTTGTTCATAGACTCTCGAACTTCGTTTATATTTCTAAAACGACATAAGTATACATTGTGACAAAATAATAAAGTTTTTCTGTAATATTAGATGAACATCGGTGTAACGGACGGTTGTCATTGTTCGCCTAGAAAATTTGATATCTCTGGCGACTCCGATTTTAAGTAGTGTTTTTTGTTATTTTTTAAGGTCATCATTTTGAGTAGTTTGTATTATTTACTGACAACAAAATTTTATACCTAAACATTTTTTTTAGTTATTTTAATGTTACTATTAGACCAACTCAAACCTATTCAGGAACTATTCTAAATATATTGGAAGATAAATGGCGCAAATTTATGGAAAATGGCTCTCTGCCAATTGCTCTGAAACTTTGGGTTCTGGTAGTCCTTGATGTGTAGAACAAAAGATTCAATGGGCGCATAGCTCTAAAAAGTCATGGTTTTAAGATATAAGCCTCTGAAGTTATAGGTACAGTGAGGACGTTTGAGTTGGAATAAATTCATATTCTCGAGATTGGGCGACTCTGGAGATAAATTACGAATCAGGTCGATTTTTTCTTTTTAAATTATAATTTTTCGACATATATGTCATATCAGTGACGTCATCCATCTGTGCGTGATTACGCAATCGATGATTATTTTAATAAGAACAGGGGTCGTGTGATAGCTCATTTGAAAGGATATTCAATTCTATATTCACTAATATAAACATTAACATAATTATTTATACAGGAGGCCCACAAAAAAAATTTTTGAATTAAATTAATTGAGACAAAAAGAAGAATGTCTATAATTTATTTAATTCGAAATACATTTTACTGTTGTCCGAAAACAGGAAAAATTGTTTATTTGATAAATAAATATTGTTTTTCGCTTAAATTCAATATTAAAGCTGACACTCACCTGCCTCTTAGCAGTTTAAACATTTAATTTAAGCGAAAAGCAATGTTTATTTTTCAAATTAACATTTTTTTCTGTTTTCTGACAGCAGTAAAATGTATTTCGAATTAAATAAATTATATACATTCTTCTTTTTCTCTCAATCAATTTAATTAAAAAAAAATTTTGGGTACCCTGTATAAATAATTATATTATTGTTTATATTAGTGAATAGAGCATTGAATAACCTTTCAAATGAGCTATCACACAACCCCTATTTAAATTTAAAAAAATCATCGATTGCGTTACATGCCGAGATGGATGACGTCACTGGTATGATATATATGACAAAAAATTATAATTTAAAAATACAAATCGACCTGATTGGTCACATTGGGTTACATTTATTCTAGGATATTCTATCGACATTCTGATTATATAAAAATATTTTTATATAAAAGTTAACAAACGAAAAGTTAAGTGAATATTTTTGAAACTGAAATAACTTTGTTTAATGGCAAAGGACCCTGCAGAAACCTTAGGGGAAATGGCTCTCTGTCAAATGATCTGAAACTTTGGGTTCTGGTAGTCCTTCATGTGTAGAACAAAAGACTCAAGGGGCGCTCTAAAAAATCATGGTTTTAAGATATAAGCCTCTGTAGTTATAGGTACAGTGAGGACGATTTGAGTTGGAAGAAATTCATTTTCTCGAGAATGGGCGACTCTGGAGATACATTACCAATCAGGTCGATTTTTATTTTTAAATTATAATTTTTTGGCATATACAGGGTGTAACAAAAATACAGGTCATAAATTAAATCACATATTCTGGGACCAAAAATAGTTCGATTTAACCTAACTTACCTTAGTCCAAATGAGCATACAAAAAAGTTAGAGCCCTTTGAAGTTATAAGGTAAAAATCGATTTTTTCCAATATATCAAAAACTATTAGAGATTTTTTAATGAAAATGGACAATTCTTATGACAGGAACATTTTAAAAATAAATTATAATTAAATTTGTGCACCCCATAAAAATTTTATGGGGTTTTGTTCCCTTAAACCCCCCCAAACTTTTTTGTACGTCCCAATTAAATTATTATTGTGGTACTATTAGTTAAACACAATGTTTTTAAAACTTTTTTGCCTCTTAGTACTTTTTGGAAAAGCTAGTTTTGGTCGAGATATTTTGAATATTTGTCAAATCTACCACATATTTGTATACTGTTACGTATGATTTTTTTTATAAATTACAGTTTGAGGTATATTTTGAACCATATTAGAAAAGAAGCCACATCTCGATAAAAGGTGCCTCATCAGAAAAATACTAAGAGGCAAAAAAGTTTTAAAAACATCCTGTTTAACTAACGGTACCGCAATAATAGTTTAATAGGAACGTACACAAACTTTTGGGGGGTTTAAAGGCACAGAACCCCCATAAAATTTTTATGTAAACATATTAAAAAAGAAGTCGCATCTCGATTAAAACTGGTTTATCGAAAAAATATTAAGAGGCAAAAAAGTTTTAAAAATATTGTGTTTAACTAAGGGTACCACAATAAAAATTTAATTGGAACGTACAAAAAAGTTTGGGGGCGTTTAAGGGAACAAAACCCCCATAAAATTTTTATGGGGTGCACATATTTAACTATAATGTATTTTTAAAATGTTCCTGCCATAAGAATGCCACGTATCCATTTTCATTAAAAAATCTCTAATAGTTTTCGATATATCGGAAAAAAACAATTTTTATCGTGTAACTTCAAAGGGCTGTAACTTTTTTTGTGTGCATATTTGTACTAAGGTAAGTTAGGTTCAATCGAACTATTTTTGGTCCCAGAATATGTGATTTAATTTATGACCTGTATTTTTGTTACACCCTGTATATCTTACCAGTGACGTCATCCATCTGGGCGTGATGACGCAATCGATGATTTTTAAAATTTAAATAGGGGCCGTGTGATAGCTCATTTGAAAGGTTATTAAATTCTCTATTCACTAATATAAACAATAATGAAATTATTTATACAGGGCACCCAAAATTTTTTTGAATTAAATTGATTGAGACAAAAGAAGAATGTATATAATTTATTTAATTCAAAATAAATTTTACTGCTGTCAGAAAACAGATAAAATGTTAATTTGAAAAATGAACATTGCTTTTCGCTTAAATTAAATGTTCAAACTGCTAAGAGGTAGGTGGGTGGCAGCTTTAATATTGAATTTAAGTGAGAAACAATATTTATTTATCAAATAAACAGTTTTTCCTGTTTTCGGACAACAGTAAAATGTATTTCGAATTAAATAAATTATAGGTATTCTTCTTTTTGTCTCAATTAATTTAATTAAAAAAATCTTTTGGGCCTCCCGTATAAATAATTATATTAATGTTTATATTAGTGAATAGAGAATTAAATAACCTTTCAAATGAGCTATCACACGACCCCTATTCTTATAAAAAAAAATCATCGATTACGTAATCACGCCCAGATGGATGACGTCACTGATATGACATATATGTCAAAAAATTATAATTTAAATATAAAAATCGACCTGATTCGTAATTTATCTCCAGAGTCGCCCATTCTCGAGAAAATGTCCTCACTGTCCCAAACGTCCAAACGTCCTCACTGTACCTATAACTTCAGAGGCTTATATCTTAAAACCATGATTTTTTGGAGCTGCGCGCCCCTTGAGTCTTTTGTTCTACACATGAAGGACTACCAGAACCCAAAGTTTCAGAGCATTTGACAGAGAGCCATTTCCCATAAGGTTTCTGCGGGCTCCTTTGCCATTAAACAAAGTTATTTCAGTTTCAAAAATATTCACTTAACTTTTCGTTTGTTAACTTTTATATAAAAATATTTTTATATTATCAGAATGTCGATAGAATATTTTAGAATAAATGTAATGGTTAGATATATCGAAAATAATAAAAAGAAAAATCCACAAGGAAGAACTCCCTGTAGTTGGCTGTATACCATTAATTACAAGTGAAATTTAATAAAAAATTTTCTTCTTGGTAAAAGGTGTATTAGTTTAAAAAGCCCTAAAGGGCTACAAACATATAAACAAAACGTTTTCGCTCTGTAACAAGAGCATCATCAGTGTTACAAGAACATGGTGAGCCAACCAAAAAAATACAAAGGTCAGCTCTTTCAAAAAACAGACAAAAGTCTTTTATAAATGAATACATCGAAAAATCCAAAGGATGGATAAAATTTCTAAGGATACGGCCCTAGGGCAACATATGACTCCCACAAGTTGTAAGTGTGTCTGTTTTTTGAAAGGCTTTGACCTTTGTATTTTTTTGGTTGGCTCACCATGTTCTTGTAACGCTGATGATGCTCTTGTTACAGAGCGAAAACGTTTTGTTTATATGTTTGTAGCCCTGTAGGGCTTTTTAAACTAATATACATTTCACCAAGAAGAAAATTTTTTATTAAATTGCACTTAAAAAGAAGAATCTCGTAAATTCTAAAAATAACATAAAAGTGTGTTAAGAATAGATAATAATCTTTATTTGAATATAAAATTAGATTCTCGAAACGTGTTATCAATAATTAAAAACAAATTCAAAAACACTTGGAAAACTTTAATTAGTAAAAAATCGTATCAATGTTACAGAGTAAAAAATGTTTTTCCTAATAACTTATTCGGAAATTTTCATATAAAGATAAGAGATACATTAATATTACGTATAAGAATAGTTGCATCAACATCTTTTCATACTGAATTTGGTGGACAACTCTTACTGTGAATTTGACCTAATAGAGAATGTAAATCATATATTTTTTAATGCCCCATAAGAATCATTCCAGGGAGTTGTGACCCATACACAAAATTCATTCATCTGAATCATAATTCACCATTTACAATTCTATGTATTCCATTTTAAAGCAACTTACTGAAGAATCAGTCAGCATTTTGATAAAATTTCTTTAAATTAATAAATTAAATTTATAATATACAATACCTACTCAATACTCTTTGTTGTGTTTGTATTACTAACATAACATCTTGTTAATGGATTTTTACAAAATTATTTCACACAAGTAATTGGCCTCGAGTTGATTTAGAACCAGACTTCTTCTTCGTGGTCACTACCAAATTGAGTAGGCGTATTTCCACGGCGTGGAAGCCATAAAAACAAAAAGAAGAAGAAAGTGTATAAGTCTTACTCCTTTGACATTTTTAAGTTCAGTTTTAAAAGTATTTTTCAGTGACGATCCATTGTAAACGTTAATTTGCTCATTTTTTTTAATCAAAAGAATTTAACATAACTTGGTGTGAGTGTTGCATAACAACTTGTTCATCCACTAAACGATTTTGCTGGGAGCAATTCTAGAAAACCGTTAAAATTGGTGTCAGTAATGAAACAATATGAAGTCGTAGCCATGGGTGCTGAATAAAGTCCGGATTATAAGCATTTTGCTTTTTTTCGCTTTTTACTTATAATTAGGATTTTCAGTAAAAATGCTTATTTTAAAGATATGTTGCTTATATTTGTTTCACCCCCACTCGGGGGTGAAAAAATCTATGTCCAAAATAGGTCCGTAAATGGATAAACCGACTAATTTTAAGCAACTTTTAATCTATAGAATTTTTTGGCAAAATCAATACTTTTCGAGATATTTGCGAGTAAATATGTTTATTTTTCAACAAAATAACGTTTTTAGACGGTTTTTCGCAAATCACTCAAAAAGTAATGCCTGGTTGCACCAACAGATCTTAAGCTCCAGCTTAGCTAAGCTCTACTTACAGATAGGGCCTCCTTGAGTATCACTTAGGTTGCACCATAATTTTAGATTCTTACCTTATTATCAATTATATATATTATTATATTTTGGTATTCTTATTGTAATATATTATAATTATATTAAATTAATTCTTATGATATTCTCGACTTAAGCTTAAGATCTGTTGGTGCAACAGGGCATAAGTATTTTATCTCAAAAAAATATTCTTAGCAAAAATATAGGCTGTAAAAAAGTGAAAAAAATGGTGTCTAAAAGCTAAGTTATAGCTAATGAAAAATAGGTTCATATTCGTCAAATCCCAAATCGAATATTTTAAAGTGAAATAACCAAAAAATGAAGCCCGTTTTGGGGAAAACTCAAACTACAACTTTTTTAAAACATTTAAAAAAGCTTTATTTCTGTTTTATAAAAAAATTTTTAGCATTAAAAGTAAACAAATTACGCTCAAAATAAAGTTGGTCCCTTTTATTTTGTCAAAAAAAAAATCGGGAAGATCACCCCCTAATTAGCAACTAAAATCAAATTAATCATTATCGCTTCACAAGTTACTTTACTGATGTTGTGTTTATATGATCTGTAAGTTTCACAAATTCAAAGTGCTTATTTTTGAAAGGGCTGTAGTTAAAAGGGCTTAAACAAATCAATAATCACGAGCATATGCAAACTTGAAACACCAAATCTTAACCAATATTTGTGTTACAGAAAAACAAATAAATACAAAATATTCAGAAAAGCAAAGCCGATTTTTTTATTGTTTGAGAATTTTGGACAATATTTAAGTTATTTTGATAAAAAACATTTTTTTCAAAATTTAAAATTTTGAAAGTTTTAATTTAAAACCATTTTTTTTTCAAAAATAAGCACTTTAAATCGATGAAACTTAAAAAGCACAACATAAGTAAAGTAACTTGTAAAGCTGTAACGATTAATTTCATTTAGGTTGCGAATTAGGCGGTGATTTTCCCGATTTTTTCTTGCCAAAACAAAAGGGACCAACTTTATTTTGAGCGTAATTTGTTTACTTTGGTGCTAGAAATTTTTTTTATAAAACAAAAATAAAGCTTTTTTTAAACACTTTTAAAAAGCTGTAATGTATTCTCCCCAAAAAGTGCTTTATTTTTTGGTATTTCACTTTAAAATATTTGATTTGGGATTTGACGAATATGAACCTATTTTTCATTAGCTATAACTCTGCTTCTACTAGGAACAGAGACCTAGAATATACAACATTTTTCCCCTTCTTATAGGCTATATTTTTGCTAAGAATATTTTTTTAGATGAAATATTTATTTTTTGAGTAATTTACGAAAAACCGTTTAAAAACGTGGCTATTTTGTTTAAAAATGAACATATTCACTCGCAAATAACTCGAAAAGTATTGACTTTGCGAAAAAAATCTATAGAACAAAAGTTGCTTAAAATTAGTCAGTTTATCCATTTCCGGACCTATTTTTGACATAGATTTTTGACCCCCGAGAGGGGGTGAAACGCACCCTTAGGGAAAAAGCACATATCGGCACAATATCACTTTTTTTCTTTGACACGTCAGCTATGCGTACGCCAAATTTCATGTCAATCCAAGCGGTTCTTTAAAATTTAGAGGTTTTGCAATATTTTACCGTTAAAGAACGTACTAATGGTGCAAATGTCTGGAATAAATTCGATATTTCGTAAACCGGCTACTTTAAGGAACAATCCCGAAACATGTCGATTTTTATTTTTAAATAACGATAGTTTGGCATATATTTCATACGAGTGACATCATCCATATAGACGTGATGACGTAATCGATGAATTTTTTAAATGAGACTAAGGGTCGTGTGATAGCTCATTTGAAAGGGTATTCAATTCTGTATTCATTAATAAAAATATTAACATAATTATTTATACAGTGTCCACAAAAATTTTAAATTAAATTAATTGAAAAAGAAAAGAAAAAAGGAAGAATACATGTAATTTAATTCAAAATACATTGTACTGCTGTCAGAAAACAGGAAAACAATGTTTATTTGGCAAATAAGTATTGCTTTTCGCTTAAATTAAATTAATAAATGTTCAAAGTTCCAAGAAGCAGGTGCTGGCGGGCGCTGGTTTGAACATTGAATTTAAGCGAAAAACAATGCTTATTTGTCAAATAAATATTTTTTCTGTTCTTTGACAATAGTAAAATGTATTTTGACTTAAATCAATTACATACATTCTTCTTTTTTTGCCAATTAATTTAATTTAAAAAATTTTGTTTGGACACTGAGTATAAGCAATTATGTTAACATTTATATTACTGAATACAGAATTCAATACTTTTTCAAATGAGCTATCACACGACCCCCAGTCTCATTTAAAAAAATCGTCGATTATGTCATCACGTTCATAGAGATAACGTCACTCGTCTGAAATATCTGCCAAAATATCGTAATTTACAAATAAAAATCGACCTGTTTCGGGATTTTTCCTTAAAGTCGCCAGTTTAAGTAATATCGAATTTATTCCAGACATTTGCACCATACTGCATAGTGTACAAATTTCAGATTTATCAACAGACATCACACTCACCGAAAAAGGTACGTAATATCAATAAAAATGTTAAATCAGACAACAAACGCAATACTTAAAATTTGTCAAATTCTTGGTTTTATTGGGACAACAAAATCATGTTCATCAATTCATTATTTTAGTTCGTTGAGCCAATGTTTTACGTTTATTGAATGGATGAACATTCATTATGTATACCATAATATCACTTTATTGGTATTACGAACTCTGTTCACTAAGTCAACGAACAATATTTATTGATATTACGAACTCTGTTCACTGAGTCAACGAACATTATTTATTGAAACAACAACGTCGTTAATTGACCGACGATGACTATTCGTTGTGTCAATAACAGTGTTATTTCTCCTAACGTATTTCGTTTATTTCTACAATTATTTCCGTTTATTGTTATAATTAATTCCGTTTATTCCCACAATAAATACGGTTTTTCTTACAAGCAATTCTATTAATTCTTACAATCAGTTTCGTTCATTCCTACTATGAACGTATTTTATATTAATAATTACTGAATGCAATAGCCCTATTGTATGATATTAATTGATTAATAATAATTTTTTAAATCCCCCTTTTTTGTCCTTATCCTAAAGGACTTTACACTGTGTGATTTTTCATATAATTTCACTTATACAGTGTACTGGAATAAGTGTTGCACTCCCCCCACCCCCTTATTAACTTATTTATTTTTTAGCACATAAGCAAAACGCTCGGAGAGGTCGATTTTTAAAATAATCAAAGTATATTATACCATCAATGTTTCGAACTTTACACGATCCCTCTTCAGGTGACAGGCGCGGCGTAACTTTGATTTTTTTAATGGGAAATTACGTCATGTGACAGCTTATTTAAAAGCGTTTGAAATAGTGATTCCAAAAATGTATAACAATTTAATCCTTTTTGAGAGTGCAGGTGCAAAATTTCGATCGAATTCTTTTTAAGCGCATTCATTTTTTTTTGGAATTCTGAGAAAACTAATAAGTATTTTTGAAAAATATAAACGCACAATAAAATATTACATTATTACCGAGGGCAGAAAGTCCCTTAGAATAAACAAAAAGTTTCTGTTGAATGGTATGCCTATTTGAAATTAAAAATCATACTAAATTTTCTCTTTTTCACCCCTGTGACTTATTAATAATCATTATAGAGGTTCTCAGGGACTTCAGACCCTCGATAATACTGTAATATTTTATTTTGCATTTAAATTTTCAAAAATAATAATTAGTTTTCTCAGGATTCAAAAAAAAATGAATATTAAAAAGAAGTCGACCGAAATTTCACGATAATAGACACACAAAAACTTCCTTCTAATACGGACTACACTTGAAAACGAAATGCAATTATTATTCGGCACTTCGGTAACACAGAGAAGCTAGGGGTATCACGATAAGGAAAAGCCGTTAACTTTCAAATGGTCAAGCAAAACATTTATTGTCTCAACAACTACGATTATTGTCACAATGAACGCATTGATTGTGGGTATTAAATGCAGTAGTAGATTGATTAATGCATTCGTTGTCACAACAATCAATTTACATCTATTCAATAATCATATATTACTCTATATTAACAACATTTGTACAATGTTTTAATGAAATCTGTACGTTGTCACGATGAACCAAGGTAATTGCTTGTCATCTACGAAATCAGGAACGTGAGTTGCTGCCAGAATTAACAGTATTTATTAAATATACGAAACTAAGTTATTGGCTGAATAAATTGAGTGTTATTGATTAATGCACTCTAGTTATTCTCACAATTATTATTCAGTCATTGTGACAATAACCAAATACATTCGTCAATGTCTAAAAGTTCGTTGAAACAACAAATTAAATTGTTGTGACAACGAAATACTATTCAGTAATCACTGTTAATCAATATTACGATCTAAATTTTTTTGAGTGCAATCAACAAGAATTTGTAATACGCGTTTCTGCTTAAATTAATTAATACTAATTAAAAATATTTGATTGCATAATACAAGATCTATTTACTATACAATTAATAATTTTGAAAGTTTAGTTGTAAGGCAATTTACCTTCCGACGTATCCGTTCAACCTGACTCGTCTTGATTATTGTTTTGATTGACTTTGACATTCAGCAAGCGAAATATCCGAAACAATTGACTGAAAAGATCAGAAATCCGATTGCCAAGGCGTTTACTATGCTTTGTTTGATATCAACAAACACCTTCACAAAAAATAACAGCAGAAATTGAAGGAAACTTAATGGTCTGTAAAACAGATCCTCTTTTGATAACAAGGATACCGTTAAAGAAACAAGCTCTCTAAATTCTTAAAAGAATCTTATTTATGTAAGATGTAAGGCATTTTTTATTGACTACCGTTTAGTAGGTTAACGCTGTTATTTTTTAAGTATTTAAAACTAGTTTTTTCATCTTATACACTACTCGTACAGCGGGATTTGTGTATTTTAACTTTTACTTTTCATACGTAACGGCTGCTGTCATTCGGTCCACTTCACTCCAAATTTAGTTTCCTATAAAGCCTCGATAATGAAGTTTAAAATATTCGATATTTTTTAATTATTATCAGTAACTCACTTTATATGTCACCATTTTTTACAAATTTATATGAAATGGGCGAATTTATGAAAATGAAAATGGAAAAATCAAATAGATAAATAAGAAGTAAAATGAAAATAAAAAGAAAACAAAATGAAAAAGTGCAGAAAACATAAAGTAGAACAGGACAGATACAAAGTTAAACACTTAAACAAGAATTCAACACAGTCTGTAAAACAATTGATAAAAATATCATTTATTTGGCACCCAAAAAGCAAAAACAGAAGACGACTCCAGGATAAAGCGGAGCAGAGGTCAGTCTATATCTAATTATTTTCAAGTGCAAATTCGGAAGAGCGACACCTGGTTTCATAGCTCAGCAACATTTTTAGCACTTTTAATTATATTGGCCAATTATATTAGTCATGGTTACTGGATAATTGTCAAGGCCATAGCCCAAAAAAAGAATAAGAAGAAAAAGTAAGATTGAGGTTACTAAATGGTAAATATTGTATGCAGTAAATAAAATTAATTATTAAAATGCATTACGACAACCAAAATACAATTAACTAAATTTACTTTAATACAAGAATTGCATATTTATCATAACCATATTGTGGAGCAACATATAATTTTTCTTCTTCAATGACACTAGGTATGAAATACAGTGATGAGCACACTAATAACCGGCAAAATAACGCAAAAGATGGAAAACATATTAAGTTGTGAAATAAAAAGAGATAAACCTACTAGAGGTGTTAAATTTAGCGATAGTAACTTATACATTAACATTATATTGATTGTTTCCCACCTTTAGATGTATCGGACGAGTTTGAGAAGTGCCACTGTCACAGTGACAGTTTTAGTTGAAATACTCGTCTGATACGTCTAAAGGTGGGAAACAATCAATATAATGTCAATCGATAAGTTATTATCGCTAAAGTTAACATCTCCAGGGGTCAACAAGACAAGAATTCTTGTCTTGACAACAACTTCTTGTCTTGAGAAAAAATCAAGAAATTTTAAAAAATCTTGTCTTGACGTTTTCTTGACATCTTATATCTTGTCTTAACTCAAGAAATTTCAAGATGTTGAAATTTCTTGATTACCCGGTCCGGTGATTTCCCGGCGACCAAATTTAATTTGTAGTTGCATGCTTAAAATAAGCATTTTGTATGTTTCGCACATATTCTTAACTTAGCTGTCCAGGATTTCATAAAAATGGTTAAACCAAATCATAACAGTGTCGACATCGAAAAGGATTTTGATTATTTGGAGGATAAGATCGAAGTAGTATAAATGATACTGCTTTGGATTTCAACTCTCCTGTAAGTCAAATTAAACATCTTCTCAAAAAATATCACAAACTCAGGGCAAATGCAACTTAAACTTAAGTGCTTGTGAGGCCATAAATTGTAAGATGACTGAATGACTATGCCCACATTAGATGTGCCTAGAATCTAGAAAGTGGCATTCAACTTTCGAGATGCCAACATGGTGTTGGCTAGAAATATAATGCGACAGCGGTTTCGGGATGCAACGAAATTGAAAATGTTTATTCATTTTTAATTAATTAATGTTGTTAATTATTCTGTCATGGCTGCTCCACAATATTTCAGTAATTCGTTTGTTTTATTTTGGAGAAGAAAAGTGTTTTTTACATCGCCAAACGATTATTTTATGGTAGTCCATGATTTTCAGCATATCCACAGTTGCCTTATCAGAGAACATATTGCTTATTTCTTCTATATAAGCTTTTCTCTAATAGGTCTCTCTAACAATTAATATTTCGTTACTCGCGTGATGAACAGATAATTTAATAAATAATAAAACTTATTTTAGTTTTAATTTGAGTATATTACCAGAGAACGGCAGTTCTGGCCAATGGCGCACACCCACACCCCCTACACACGACACTATTATATACACGAAATTTTCGATTTTCTAAATCTGACGAAATTGGAAATTATACCAGCACACATCTTAAAGTTCAGGAAAAGGCTCACCCATTCATATATCAACCATCCATTTTGGTCCAAGGGTGTGGATTTTACGGTCCTTCCTATTTAGGGCCTGTTTTTCGTTCTCGTCCCCAAAACTCCCAAAAACTTCGAAAATTTAAGTCCGACCTTTGCGGCTTCTAATAGTACTGATCATTATCTTTTCAACGCATGTCTAATTTTGAAAATCGGTTATACCATTCAAAAGTCACCGAGCTCAGAAATATGACTCAATTTCTCTTTAAAAAAGGGAAAATGTGGATATGTATGTATATATGTATGTATGTGGCTGGAAAAGTTAAATCGATCTGAATTTTTTCTGTGTGTTGAATAGAGGGTCAGGGCCGATTCAGAACCGGTGTAATTTGTGACTTTCGACCACCCATAAGCCAGCTATTGGACTTGGTAGGTACAAAACGGCATATTTTTTGGGGGTATATATCTTCGGTTCAAGAAGAGACAGGAGAACCGCAAATACACCAAATAAATAGTGTTGAGTTAATCTTTCAAATGGTGTCTAATCCGTCAGGATCAGACATACACACGGCTCAGTATCGCCGAAAAACTAAAAAACTAAACTTTGAAAATTTTGGTTTTTCGACAATTACTCAAAATTTCAACCTACGAATTGCGCCAATAACTGAGCGTTTGTAGAAGAACTCTAAAATGAATCTGACGGTGTATACCTCATATCCGGGAAAATTCGAATTTTTAAGTTATAGGCTTCATAAGTATGATCAAATCTATTTCCTATGGGAAAAACGGTTTTTTAATCTCAATAATTCCTGTAATAGCTTCAGTTATCATACTTGACCTTAGATGCGTCAGATACTACTTGTCAATACGTTTCAAACTCATGTTTAGTGATCAAAATCGGTTAAGGAGTTTAGAAGTTATTAAGCTACAAAAGTATAATAAAATTAACGATTATTCCCTAAATGGTCTATGTAGTTGTAGTGGTTGCGACGCTAAATTTGATCCGGCAACGGGCAATCCGAGTTCATTAACCGGCCATCCCAATAATTTTTTTCAATCTATTTCGAATAGAAATAAATCTAGTGTACATTCGATGAACACTAGATCATTTGGGAGATAATGCGACAAAGGCGACCATTTATAAAGCTTAACGTGTAATCGAGCAAAATTGCATTCAACTTCATACATTTAATTTATAAAAAAACTTTGCAAAACTCCTGATACAAGAATAAAAAACCGCTAAACGCCGTAAAAATGAATGGCGCATGCAATATTCTAGCTACAGAAGATCTGATATGAATATTACGTGGCGCAAAAATGTACTTTCATTTTGATGCAAAATAAAATTTTAATTTTATTTTAAAAGATTTTCTATAATATTTGCTAAATTTGAAGTAAACGCGCCACAAAAGAGTTTCAAAATTCAAACTCTATCAAAGTTACTCTTTTTTAGCAAATTTAGCAAATATTATGGAAAAATCTTTTAAAATAAAACTAAAATTTTATTTTGCATCAAAATGAAAGTACATTTTTGCGCCACGTAATATTCATATCAGATCTTTTGTAGCTGGAATATTGTATGCGCCACTCATTTTTACGGCGTTTAGCGGTTTTTTATTCTTGTTTGTGTATACGTGAAACTATGTAAAACTACATATATATTTATTTTAGTAGCTAGTCGTTTTATAAATGAATTGGTGGTTGATGCAATATTTAATTTCTAATATTGAAAGGCTCACGCGTATCAGATTCAATGAATATTTTATTTCTCACGAAGCTTTTAAAAAAGTATATTAATTTGATAAAATAATCGTGTATATGAATTGACCGAAGTATATCGGCAAAACTAATTTAAGCCACGTTTTATAAATAAAATGTTTCAATAAAATTAACGGTCACATACCTACGGTGTTGTAAAAATTTTATTTTCAACTTTTATTGAGAAAAAAAATATTGGGGGGTAATTTAAAATTAAAATAAATTATTCAATCTGAGGAGTTATCCATTATGGCTTTATTATGACTTTCTTTTGGTATTGTTGAATATTTCAACTTTTTACGGCATTTTCTCTTCTGCATAATCGCTCTTTGTTCTTTCTTACAAAATCCCTGTAGGTTCTTGCTTTGCAGCGTGGATTCTTCCTTTTTGGCCTTAAATATTTTTTGAAATGTCTTAAAAGTATTTTTTTTTCTTTTTAATAAGCAGTTGCTATTATGATTTCACTTTTTCTCTGCGTTGTAAACGTAGTAAAACTAAAAAGTATCTTTTCAGCTATCTTTCTACGAAGTTACCTATGTTTATTTTTTCTGGTTTTTGAAGTTTCCGGTCTGTTTCTGCATTATGTTATATATAGTCCTGTAGGTTCTTCATTCGTTCTGAATGCTGTTTTTATTTGGCTATAGCATATAAAGTTTAAACATCCTGCCATTGTTTGCTTTTATTGTTTTTTCTCGCTTCTCGTATATGCATCTCAATATCGCCAAAACCAGATTAGACATTAGGTATTAGACATTTTCAACTGGTTTTGTTAATTTATGTGGAATAACAATAACTAGAGTAATTACAAAAGCTATTTTACATCAGTTTGTTATCAATGCAAACACGTGGTAAGAAGAAAAAATAGTGAAGATTAATTTTAGCAGATACGATATATCATGCTCTAACGGTACATATATATCTGAGTAAAAAATATTTTTAATTACATATTTAGTTACCGGAACAACCAGCCGCCGCGCTATATAACTATCAAATCTACAAATCTGAGCATTCTACTATATTTCTTACCGCAATTATAACATTATGTTGTATCATGCGTACCCTGGTTAAGAAATATATGGTGTTGGATCACACCAAAAGGAAGGTACAACTGCGTGGTGATTTGCCAATTGAGCATGGTATGCGTGTGTTGTTTGTATTGGGTATGTATCCTCAATCCTCAATCATATGGTGGTTTTCGTTTTCTTTTTCTAGTACAGTGGAACCTCGATAACTCGGATTAATCGGGACCGCGGCCGATCCGGGTTATCCAAAATCCGGCTTAGCCGGAGAATATGGTAAAAATTAATAAAATACGACATACTTACAGATAAACTCCGTTATAATTGAAATAACATGAAATATATATGCACGGTACACATCTAAATTACGTATAGTTGTATAGAGTATTGTTCATTTCTTGGTAAAAAACTGCGTAGACAAAAAAACACGCAAACACAAATCTATATGAAGCATGATTACAGAACGGAAGCGAAAAATACGACTGTACTACACACAATGCGGTCACAATCGGAACAATGTTATGTTAGGTACTTAAGAACAGTGGAGACTAAGACCATTGTTTAAAAAATAATTTTTTAAATAGTCTTTTAGTCTTTTTTTGAACAATGCTAAGACAGTTTGAAATAAATAAAGGAATACAGGTGCCCGTTGTTTCCGATAATCCGAGACAATAAACGTCGCTCTGTCGCCGTGTGCCATGAGTCATTTTCAATATCGTATAGTTCAAATTACACAAATACACATTATCTCTTAAATATTATATTACATACATTTTTATTGTTGAAATGTCTGTCTGATAAAAATCGGTCTGGGTCAGCCGGACTTCCGGGCTATCGGGGGCCGAGTTATCGGGGTTCCACTGTATTTTATTTTATTAAAACTAAATGTTCTAGAAATAAATAGTATTTCGTCCAACAGAATAATTGCATAACGCATGGACGTGATGGAGAAAATCGAACTGCATATGTTATAAGAAACAAGTCTAACATTACTTCTCAAAATATATTTTTATGCCTTTGATTTTATAGGCAAATCAATTTTACAGTTACCATTATACAATCGATATGTCCTAATAAGTCTCCTTACCTTGATCATTCACTTTCAAGAGGAAATACTTGAAACCGAGTTTTAGTTTATAATATCGATATAAACGGTTGTTACAGAATAAATCGTTAGTCACATAATACAGTGTGTAACAAAAAGACAGGTCATAAATTAAATCAGATATTCTTGGACCAAAAATAGTTCGATTGAACCTAACTTACCTTAGTACAAATGTGCACATAAAAAATAACAGTTATAGCTTTAAAGTTATAAAATGGAAATTTATTTTTTCCAATATAGAGAAAACTATTAGAGATTTTTCATTAAAAATGGATATGTGGCATTCTTATGGCAGAAATATTTTAAAAAAATAATAGTAAAATTCGTGCACCCTATACAAATGTTATGGGGGTTTTGTTCCCTTAAACGCCCCAAATATTTGTGTACGTTCCAATTAAATTATTTTGTGTTACCGTTACTATAGTTAAACACAATGTTTTTAAAACTTTTTGCCTCTTAGTACTTTTTCGATAATTCAGTTTTTATTGAGATATTCTGAACATTTGTAAAATCCGCCACATATTTGTAAATGGTGAAGTAAGACTATAGAATATTATTTTCATAATATTATTACCAGATCTCTATAATCTTACTTAACCATTTACAAATATGTGGTGGATTTTATAAATGTTCAAAATATCTCGATACAAACTGGCTTATCGAAAACGTATTAAGAGGCGAAAAAGTTAAAAAACATTGTGTTTAACTAATGGTACCACAACAATAATTTAATTTGAACGTACACAAATATTTGGGGGTTTCAGGGAACAAAACCACAATAAAAATTTTATGGGGTTCACAAATTTCACTGTTATTTTTTTAAGATGCTCCTGCCATAAAAATGTCTCATATCCATTTTCAATAAAAAATATTTAATAGTTTTGGATATATTGGAAAAAATCGATTTTCATTTTGTAACTTCAAAGGGCTGTAACTTTTTTTATGTGCACATTTGTACGAAGTAAGTTAGGTTCAATCGAACTATTTTTGGTCCCAGAATATGTGATTTAATTTATGACCTGTCGTTTTGTTTCACCCTGTAGATCATATGCATGGTCTTAAATGCAAAATTGTCCTAAATTATTATATTGCCCATTCAATAATATAAATAAATCCAATAAATATTTTGAAAAATATGAAAAATACACTTATAAAAAACTATTTACAGTAATGTTCATTAAGTTGTGTACTTCATAAAAATGTGTTTAGCGTAAACTGAAAATACGTTTTAATTAAATTTTGTTTATTATAAACTGACAATGACGTACAGTAACAAAATTAGAAATGTTGTTGATTCTTATATTTATAATAAAAAACAAATTGTTGACTTTATTGTCAACAAATTTATAATACGTTCTAGGGCATCCAATAACAATAATTATTTATTTGCAACAAATATAAATGAAATTGACTTTGGTTCAATCTGGTAAAGCCAAAAATATGACTGAACGTTTTGATTCAGTTTGATTCAGATAATTTATAGTATGGTATAACTAGACCCAAACCCAGACATCCAAAGTGAAAGTTATCCTCCAACACTAAATTGTTCTATATGGTCCACATAATGTTCAGAAAAAAGTCACACCATTTTGAGTGTCGGGTTTGGGGGGGAGAGGGGGGAGAAATCGGTAAATTCGTAGTTTTTTAGGTTTTTCGTCAATATTTCTGAAACTATGCGGTTTAGCATGAATTATCTTCTATACAAAAATGTTCTACATTAAATTGGAAACAAAAAAGGTCCTATGCATAATCCTTCTAAAATGAACGGTTCAAAAGGTACGGAGGTAGTATAGTATAATTGGTCCAAAAAAGGCCTAACCCAGACATCCAAAGTAAAAGTTTTCCTTCAACACCAAATTGTTCTATATGGTCCACATATTGTTCAGTAAAAAGTTACACCATTTTGAGCGTCCGGTTTGGGGGGAAGATGGGGGAGAAGTCGGTAAATTAGTAGTTTTTTTACGGTTTTCGTCAATATTTCTAAAACTATGCTTTAGCAAAAACAATGTTCTATACAAAAATGTTCTACGTGATATTTAAAACAAAAATGTCCTATACAACATAATTGTTATAAAATCAACGGTTACAGAGTTACGGAAGGTAAAACGTGGAGGTTTTCGATACTTTTTATATTCTTTGGGCAATTTATAGAAATTTTCTTTAACAGGATTGTGTTTTGTAAATAAAATTTGCTATTTCAGTGGCCCATGATATGTTAGTGATAAGCCCTTAAAGAAACGTCAACCTCACCACCCAAAATCATCATCAATTTCCCAGATAATATAAAAAGTATCGAAAACCTCCATTTTTTACCCTCCGTAACTCTGGAACCGTTGATTTTATAACAATTATGTATAGGACCTTTTTTGTTTTAAATTCTATGTAGAGCATTTTTGTATAGACCATTGTTTACGCTAAAGCATAGTTTTAATAAACTAGAAACTTTGGAAACGTAAAAAAACTACTAATTTACCGACTTCTCTCCCATCTCCCCCAAACCGGACGCTCAAAATGGTGTAACTTTTTACTGAACAATATGTGGACCATATAGAACATTTTGGTGTTGGAGACAAACTTTTACTGTAGATGTCTGGGTTAGGCCTTTTTTGAACCAATTATACTATACTACCTCCGTAACTTTGGAACCGTTCATTTTAGAAGGATTATGCATAGGACCTTGTAGAACATATTTGTATAGAAGGTTGTTCATGCTAAACCGCATAGTTTTAGAAATATTCACGAAAAATCTAAAAAACTACGAATTTACCGATTTCTCACCCCTCCCCAAACCCGACGCTCAAAATGGTGTGACTTTTCTCTGAACAATATGTGGACCATATAGAACAATTTGGTGTTGGAGGACAACCTTCACTTTGGATGTCTGGGTTATGCTATTATTTGGATCAATTATATCATACTATTACAGTTTATCCCAAACTCTTTTTTCAGTGCGTCATTAATTTTAACGTCATATAAGATTTTAAGATTGTGAATTGTAAATCTGACAATTGTCAGAATATTTGCATTTATGTTTATATAAATACCTATATTTATATAAATGTTTGCCAGAATATTAATATTCAAAGAAACCCTAGAAAAAAAGACTGCTGACCCGAACTCCGCTATAACGGCAGCCTCGTGCGTGAAAGTATCACTTTCCGCACTAGTTAGGAAAAGAACTATTTTAAGATTAATCAGAAAGCAATGGCTATTTGAAAGTCTGTCTAAAAAATTTTTACACAATTTTTTCGTAAAATTTTTTTGTCTATTTCATTAGTTGAATTAGTTACATTTTTATTAGTTTTTATAGTTTCGAAGGTAGTAACTGCAGTAATTTTATTCGACATATTTTGTTCTCAAATCTTCTTCTTCTTCTTCTTCTTCTTCTTCTTCTTCTTTTTATAGACATTACTCTGTCTGTTTTTCAATGTGCCTCCAGTAAGTTGTCATTCCATCTTTTTCGTAGTCTTCCCACTGATTATCTTCCTATTGGGGAACCGTCTCTCGCCGTCCTTACTACTCTATTTGTTGTCATTCGGCTTATGTGGTCGTTCCATGCTACTCTTCTGCTTTTTACCCAGTTATTAATGTTGTCCACCTTGCATCTCCTTCGTATATCTGCACTTCTAGCTCTATCCCATAGAGTCTTACCATCGATTTTTCGAAGGGTTTTCATCTCTGCTGTTTCTAGCATTCTTTTTGTCCTTTCTTTATCAGGTCGTGTTTCTGCCGCGTATGTCATTATTGGTCTGATGACTGTTTTGTAAATTCTGCCTTTCACTTCTTTTCCGATATTTTTATTTCTTCATATTGTTTCATTCAGGCAACCTGCGGCTCTGTTTGCTTTATTCACCTGATCTTCCACTTCTGTTTCGAGCTTTCCGTAGCTGCATAGTGTGATGCCTAGATAGTTAAACTCCATGACTTGTTCTATTATTTGACCCTCCAGCTCTAATTTACACCTTATTAGATCTGCTGTTATAACCATGCATTTGGTCTTTTTTGGGGAAATTAACATGTTAAATTTTCTAGCGGTTATATTAAATTCGTACAGCATACGTTGTAAATCATCTTCACTTTGAGAGATTAGTATTGCGTCGTCTGCATAGAAGATTATTTTAAGTTGTTTTTCTCCCATTTGGTATCCTTTTTTTGTTCTTACATTTTTAATTATTTCGTCCATGATCAGGTTGAACAACAGAGGACTCAGGGAATCTCCCTGTCTTATCCCATTGCCAGCTTCAATTGGGTCAGTTAGTTCATCTACTTTTACTTTTATTGTGTTGTTCTGGTAGATATTTTCGATCGTTTTAATTATTCCTAGAGGTACCTCTCTTGCGTACAATAAATGGATAACGTCCTTTAATTTGACCCTGTCGAATGCCTTCTTAAGGTCCACGAAACATAAGTACGCCGGTTTGTTGTATTCTAACGATTTTTCTTGATTCTGCCATTATAAATATAGCGTCGGTGCATGATTTTCCCGACCTAAAACCTTGTTGTTCTTCTGCTAATGTCATCATTTTATTCAGTTTGTTTGTTATCACTTTGGTCGTTAATTTTAGTGTTGTGTTTAATAAGTTAATTCCTCTGTAATCTTCCGGGTCCGATTTTTCTCTGAAGAGAGGTATTAGGATGCTTGATCTCCATTCTTGTGGTATTCTGTTTTGTTCTATTATTTTTTGGATTAGTTTCAATAATTGTTTGGTCAGGTCTTGTCCTCCATACTTTAGGAGTTCATTCGATATTCTGTCCTCTCCTGGTGATTTTCTATTTTTTAATTTCCTTAATGCTTCCGTTACCTCTGCTTCTTCAATATTTGTTTTTTCGTTTGTTGTCACTTCAGGTGTTTGTGGTTCGTTATCGTTATCTTTAGCAAACAGAGATCGAAAATAGTCTGCCCAAGTTTCCTTCTGAATGTGTTTCGTTTTTATTAGTTCGTTCATCTCTTTTCTTTGTCCTCTGATCATTCTCCATATTTCCTTTTGTGTTCCGTAGAACTCCAGTTCTCCAATCTGATATTAATAATGATTTTTTCTACGAGTGTGCAAAAATGTCTACTTTCGCGCACGCATTTTAGTTTAGAAAGTTTCACTTTTCCGCAAGCGTGTTACTTTTCCACACGCGTGTTAATTTAGATATGTTAATATGGCCTTAAAGCAATTATAATACATGCAATAAACTAATATTTAGATATTATTTACTAATTTATTTCAAATATATCTTATTGTGTTCCTGTTTTAATGAAATTAACGCGACAATTCGATGAAATAAAATTATTTTGACATAATATTCGAAAGTCAAATCGGTAGACAATAACAGTCGTTTTGAATCATCGTCATGGAAACCAAGATCGTCGTCATGCTAACTAATTATATTGAAAGTTTGGTTTTGACAACCTTGTCAAAGAATTAATTTGTGTATGTATTTTCATATTAATTAAATTAATTGATTAAGATTTGGTAATTTTTTAAAGACTCTTAGAAAAAATATTGTTCCTAACTCTTGCAGAAAGTCTCTTTTCCGCACTCGACTGCTTGCCGTACTCCCGCTTCGCGTCGTTCGGCAGACTGCAGTCGCGTGCGGAAAAGAATGACTTTCTGCACTTGTTAGGAAAATAACTATTATATCTTCCTCCAAATCATCTCTAGACCTGAAGAATAATCTGTAAAAAAACGTGTACTTTTGGATGTGAGAGATGGCATTCGGATTTTTGCAGATAAAGTTAAGATAGTTAGGTGACACCTTCAGTAATAATAATTGACTTATGTTCCTTCTCAAATGTGCCCGGAACATTAATAAAACAATTTAAATATTTAAAAATTTTGAAAAACATCGATTTTTTTCTGCTTTCTTTGCTTATAACTTTAAAACGGTTCGTTTTGGAACAAAGTCGTAGAGAAATAAAATAAAGATAATTGAATTTTGCATGATATACGACTGGTCTAAAATGTCTTAAGGTATTACCTTTTCTGCAATATAGCAATAAATACAAAATTAGGGGGCAAAATACGCCTGTTGTTATTCAATGTTTCTTAACCACTTTGGTGGCACTTATAACCTTAGTAATTCGCTTAGAAAATTCTTATAACTTTCTTAAATGATCTACCAAATTTCATTAAAATCGACTTAATAGATTTTGCATAATAAATTTGCAATTTAAATGTTTTTAAAAAAGTTCAAATTTTTTAAAATCTTTCTGAACAGAAAGTAGTCCATTTAGAAGTTGGCTAATTTTTTTACATATAAAGAGGTGCTCTACCTATCTAATACACTTTACAGAATTAAAATCGGATTATTTAAGGGGCCTCAGCAATGTTTTAAAATTATAAAAAAAAATTTGGCTTAGAAATAAATAGCTTTGTGCTTTGTTTAATAATAAAAAAAATTAATTTTTAGCAATGCAAATAATTAAAACCGCTATAATTTGACTTAAACTTTCAAATTCTTTCAGCAGAATTGCTATTTTATTTTTTAATCAAAAGTTATTCTCGTTCAAAAATTGCAATTTTTCGACTTTTGAATGTTCCACCGCGTTTATCTCGAAAACTAAGCATCCTACGAAAAAACTTGTAAGAACATTTTTTTGCTTAGAATTACCCAAGAAATATAAAAAAATGTTTTATTTTGCGAAAAATCGATGTTATGTAATTCCTCAAGTTCTTTGTTTATAATTAATTTATCGACATCCGGATCAACTGTTGCCCAAAAAATTCGTGTTCTACGGATAAAAATACATAAAAAAACTTGGGTAAGTCCATCTAAATAAAAGGAGCCCGTAGCACCCCCTCCTGGACACAGCACTAATTTGTTTATAAAACAAAAAATTGTTTATAACTTTAAAACATTGCTGAGGCTGCTTAAATAATCCGATTTTAATTCTGTAAAGTGCGTTAGATAGATGAAGTGCTTCTTTATATGCAAAAAAATTGACAAATCTTTGTATGTTATAGTTTTTGTTGTGCAAGATTTTAAAAATTTTAATTTTTTAAAAGAAGTTTAGATTGCAAAATTATTATGCAAAATCTAGTAAGTCAATTTTAATGAAATTTGGTCGACGATTTTAGCACATTACAAGAATTTTCTAAGCGAATTAGGAAGGTTCCAAGTGTAACCTAAGTGATGGAAAAACCTTGAATAAAGACAGGCTTGTTTTGCCCCCTTATTTTACATTTATTGCTATTTTGCAGCAAGGATGTTAAATTAAGACATTTTTAACCTATCTTATCTGATAGAAAATTTAATTATCTTTGTTTTGTTCCTATACGACTTAGTTCCAAAATGAATCGTTTTAAAGTTATAAGCAAAGAAATTAAAAAAAAAACGAAATTTTTTGAAATTTTTAAATATTTTATTTTTTTTATTAATGTTCCGGGCATGTTTGAGAAGGTGCATAAGCCAATTATTATCATGAAGTTATCACCTAACTTTATCCGCAAAAATCCGAATGCCACCTCTCACATCCACCTAAAAACAGATCCTTCTTTGTCTACTCCCCTATACCCTATACGCTGTGATCTCGTAGGTAGAGGGATTAATTAAAAATTCGCGAGCGCCAGTAGTGACAAGTTTGTAAACCTTTACTGGAAATTTGCTTTTTGACGTTCTGCATTAAGAGTTGCATATTATAGCTTTTAAATGTCTTACGAAAGTTGTTGTATTAACGAGTGTCGAAATACTGGTTACAATAGTAACTGTGTATTCTACAACTTTCCTGTCGCTAAGCATAAGGTGATTCAACGACAAAAATGGATTGATGCAATTAGAAAAAAGTAAGTAAACACAATTTTAATTTTAAAACGGTAGAAAAATTTGAACTAAAGGATCAGTTAGCACACTCTCGAATTTTGACGGTTTCAATTTTACAATCCAATTCTGAAACAAAATTTGAATGAGTGAAGATAACGACCAATCACAGCAAACGTAGGATGCCGTTAACTGTCATTCATAAGTTAATATTTAAGAAGTATTATACTATAATTATATTAAATTATTATACTTTTTTGCAGAATAAATTTTTTCTAATATTAGTTGTCAACATAAAAGTCAAAACGATAAACCAAATTTTAAAAATAATCATAATGAATAATAAATTCTGTACTTACTGCTATTAATTATCGATTAAAATCCAATTACTTCTTTACGTTTTAAATATTAGACGATAAGAATTAAATAATAAGTTTGAAACAACTATTACTTGCTTTTCTACTGTCCTCTTTAAAATTCCGGCCGAAATAGGAACACTAGTCAACCGTTAGATGGCGGTAGCAGCCATACCAGCGAAACTCACAGAGTATAGGCAACACTTTTTTCTTTCCAGAAAATTTCCGGTAAAAGTTATAATAGTAATCCTGTATGTAGGTGGCGATACCAGCGAAGATCGGAGCGGATACCTCTTGGTCACATTGTTGTTTAATTATTTTTCAGAGTGAACGAACCTTACACTGGAAATTTCGAATGTTGTCCAATTTTTGAATGTTTCCCTACTAAATTTATTATTATTTAAATTTTAAATATCTACTCTCAGACGTTTCAAAATCAACAAAAAAATTATAGATAATTTACAGAGTGTTGTTTAATTATTGTATTGTTCATAGAATATTGCAATTATTTGCTAAAAGTTGTCTATATGTTTCTTGAAATTCTCTTAGATCCATATACATTTGTGAATGCATACAGGGTGGGGCATTAGTGCGAGAAAGTCCAATTACTACTTTGTTGTAAGAGATACGAAAAAAAGTTATTTAAGTAAAAGCTGAGGTTTAGATGGGACCATAAAATATGTTCATATGTACAGAGCCACCCGTATTGACGGGGTGACACACCCTGTATATTTTTCCATTTTTAGATTCTCCTCGATGTCTTCATTCTTAAAATATGTGGTTTTGTAAAGGTGTATGGAGTAGTTTAAAAGATAATTACGTTTTTTTATTAATTTCGTAGCAATATCCGCACACTGGAGAATTGTAGTGATTTGACATCAGAAACCCTATTTATGTTCAAATGATTTTTACGATCGTCTAGTATTTTTAAAAATTATTAATATAGCGAAATGTTCAATTTTAGTACAGGGTTGGACTAAACTCAGAATGAGTATTTTCTGAGTTTTCTTAAATGGACTCCCCGTATTTTATTATTGTAATAAAATGATATTTTATGGTGACTACTAAATACTAACTTCTTTAATATGTGAGTTATTCGTGATTCTTTAAGCCAAACGTTAGTTGTAAAAAAAATACGTGGAATTTAATTAGGTTGGCCGTGAAAATATTCAATCGAAAATAATTTTTTGGAAAAAAATACATAGTAATTTAGACTGATCCTTAACTTATTAATATTTGATAAGACATCAAAATACTTACTTAGTTAAGTCTGTTGACTGTTGGTGTGTAAAATATTAATAAAAACAGAATATTATATTTATTTGGCTATGACTTTGACAATAAACTTGCTTAAACATTTGACATTATACTATTTTTATAGTTCGATGTGCTTATTTACCATTATTAATACGAATTTTTCTAATGAGGAACTGATTTAGTGCAGTCACTGAAGGATTTCATCTCCGATTTCATTGAACCTTCATTGATTTTTATAAAAATTGGTGAGTGGTTAGAGGATACTTCAAGGAACAGAAGTGACATCGTGTCAACTTGCGCATTTACCATGGGGGTGGATGCCACCCCTTCTCGGCGATGAAAATTGTTATATTAAAAATAACACCATAAATCCATAGAGTGACAAATTATAAGCAGAATTTTTTATATAAAGTTATTAAAATAAATCAATACTTTTTAAGTTAATAAGGATCAAAGATTTTAATTTTTCGTGAACAAAATGCATGTTTAAAAGCGGTTTTTCACAAATAATTCAAAAACTATAAGCTTTTACAGAAAAGTCATTTTTAATGTTAGTTCAGAATAATTTATGGGTAATTGAATGTATATTTTTTTCGGCGATCATTCAAATCCAAGTATTCAAGCTTAAATAACGAAAAAACGATGCATTTTTTAAAATATTACTACCAAACGCTTGTCAATGTACTCAGGAATACCTATCGAATGAGCTCCAGAAGAAGTTGATAGCATCAACATTAAGCGAGTTATGATGAAAATAAGAGAGCCGTTTCGATTTTTTTAGGAAAACGTGAAAAATAAAACGTACGCCATTTCCACAAAAATTAAAAGTTTTAGTAATTCCCGTAATACTTTCTTTATATTAGCCTAAGTAATGTTTTCAAAGATTTTGACCCGTTTATAATGTATACGCTTGAAAAACAAATATAATTTAAAAAAATCAGAATACAGTAGAACGTCGATTATCCGAACGTCGATCAACCGAACGACCGCTTATCCGAACTTCCAACTTGTGTAAAAACTCGATTGAAATTCAATGCCTAAACGAAAGCGTATTGTTCTTTCTATGAAATTTTTTAATGCTTAGAAATCTTCATTTTGTTGCAAATATAGCACTTTTTTGTTTAATTTCTATCCTATTTCTCACTAAAGATATGTAAATAAGGCTTTCATTCGAATATGGATAAATAATATTGCTACATCAATACAGTTCGATTATCCGAAAAAATCGATTTTCCGAACACCTCTGTCCCCCAATTAAATTAGTTCGGATAATCGACGCTCTACTGTATTTAAAATTTTCGTAATATTCATTTTCTTTTGAAAATAACTCCAAAAATACTCTATGTATTTAATAATGATATAGAACCAAATTTTAGGTTTATCTTTACCAAATATTTTACTTTTTTTACTATTTCTATAGGATAAAAAATAACCGAGATAGAAACGTTTAAATCTTAAATTTTACCGCAAGGACCATGTAACCGGGACCATATAACCTTTTATATTTTAAAAAGTAAGGGGTCTAATGAATCAACTGTAATATGATGGATTAATAGCCCTTGATATTTTCTTTGAAAAGGTTTTTAGATGGACCTGATATCATAAAAAATAACGAAGTTATTCTAAAGAAACAATAATAATTTTTTGGAAAAATTTTTAGAGCATAAATTTTGAAAAAAAAATAGAAGCATAAGAAGCCAACTTATACCAACTTCTTCGGGAGCTTATTTGATAGATATTTCTGAGTGATTTGACAAATGTTTAATACGTATATGTTATGAAATGCATCATTTACGTTATTTCAGCTTGAATACTTATATTTAGGTACTCACAAAAAAATTAAAATTTTTTATCTTTATTAACTCAAAAGGTATTGATTTCTTTTAATAACGTATATATATAACAAATTTTGCTTAGAATTTATCCCTCTATCGATTTATGTAGTTATTTTTAATACAAAATTTCACCCCCGAGAAGGGGTGGTATCCACCCCCAGGGTAAGAGCGCAAGTTGGCACCATGTCACCTTTTTTCCTTGAGGTATCCTCTAACCATTCACCAATTTTCATAAAAATCGATGGAGTTTCAACGAAATTGGAGGTAATAGCTCATATTATATCCACCTTGAGTTACTGCACTAATTAGGTAACCTGGATTTTGTGCTGGGAGAGTATAGCAATAATGTCCTACTAGCAATAAGAATTTGTCCTCAGCAATTCGCTGATAGACGATAACCAAGAAGAAAAACTTTTCAAATCACTTCAATTCTACAGGGTCTAAAAGTTGCTACGAAATTAATAAAAACACGTAATTATCTTTTAAAACACCTCATGCAATAACACAAAACCACATATTTTAAGAAAGAAGACATCAAGGTAAATTCAAAAATGTAAAAATATACAGGGTGTTCTATTAAAAAACAACATAAGTTTGTGTCACTGTGCCAATAGGGGTGGCCTTGTATATTTGAGAATATTTTTAAATTATGGTCCTATCTATGCCCCAACTTTTACCTAAATTTATAGGGATAAAAGGCAGATTTTGAGCATTAGTTTAATCAAATCTGGCCAAGTATACTTTCGCTAACTTAGCATCATCAGGGGCATCTGAAATAAGCCAAAAGAACGCCATTGTAGCAAAAGAAATAAGTGGAAAAAACTTTGACAAGAAATCAAAGTTGATGTTAGACAAAAAATTACTTTCAAGTTTTTTCCTCTTATTTCTTTTGTTACAATGGCGTTCTTTTGGCTTATTTAAGATGCCCCTGATGATGCTAAGTTAGCGAACGTATACTTGGGCAAGATTTGATTAAACTATATGCTCGAAATCTGCCTTTTATTCCTATAAATTCCATATATTCGAGCATTCAACCTACTTCTATTTTACCTAAATATTTTTTTTTTCGTATCTCTTAAAACAAACGAGTAATTGAACTTCCTCGCACTAATGCCCCACCCTGTATTTTGTCTCAAATAGAAACTTAGCGATTTTTTATTTTTTTTAATAAAAACGGGGCCTCATATGAAAAACAGGTAGGAGATTTTTGTAAAACAGTTAACAGAGAAAAACTGTAAAAATACACACCCTGTAAATTATCCATATTATAATATTCGAATAGTCTAAAAGCCGACATTTTAAAGCTATATAAATCAGAAACAAGTGATTTCTGGGTCTTGGGACTTAGGGCAATGGGAACTTTTGATTAGCATAGCCAAAACTACCCCTCTGCAAAGTTTCAGCCAATTTAACTGAAGCGGCTTTTATAGTCCGGGATTCGATAAATTGCCTAATTCTAAGCAACTTATGTTCTATAGAGTTTTTTACCAAGTCAATACTTTTCGAGTTATTTTCGAGTGAATATGTTCATCTTTCAACAAAATAACCACGTTTTGAGATGGTTTGTCGCATATACTTCAAAAAGATAGTATTTTGTCGAAAAAAATATTTTTAGCAAAAAAATATGACCTGTAAAAAAGTGACAAAATGGGCATTGGATATTTAGACCTAGTAGAAGCATATTTATATTTAATGAAAAGTAGGTTCATATTCGTCAAATTCCAAATCGAATATTTTAACGTGAAATTACCAAAAAATGAAGAAATTTTTTGGGGAAAACTCATTACAACTTTTTTAAGATGTTTAAAAAAGCTTTATTCTTAAAAAAAAAACTAGTTTCAAAATTAAACAAGTTACGCTCAAACTAAAGTTGGTCCCTTTTTAAAATCTTTTTATATACTTGGCTTGGTTGGTGTCACGGACTCCGCAAATTTTGTAATCCATTTTAAAAATAGTTCTAGGCTACCTAGACACCTGAAATTTTCAGGATAACTTAGAAGTAGCTAACAATGCAATATTTAACTGCTATTATACAGGATGATTAATTATATAGTGGGGTGAAGCTCCGTAGATCCGGTATAGTAATGTATAGCGATAAAACTTAATAACAAAAACTGTAGCGAACTTTGAGCTTTATATTACAAAATTAGTTAGAATGTTACAGGGTGTTCGATAACATAGTGGTAGACCAAACTTATGTTTTTTTAAATAGAACACCCTGTATTTTATTTTAGTAAAAAAATCGGGAAAATCACCACCTAATTAGCATCTCAAATGAACTTATCCGTTACCATTTCACAAGTTGCTTTACTGATGCATCTATTGTGCATATGGTCTGAAAGTTTCATCGGTTTAAAGCGCTTATTTTTGAAAGGGCTGTAGTTGAAAGGGCTTGAACGAGTCACGAATCACAAGTGTATGCAAATTTAGAAACAATCTTAACCAATCTTTGTCTTACAGAGAAATAAAAAATACAAGATATTCAGAAAAGCAAAGCCGACTATTTTTATTGTTTTAGATTTTTGGTACTTCTAATAATTTTTCAGTTATTTTGAAAAAAAGCAATTTTTTTCATAATTAATAATTTTAAAAATCTTATTTTAAAACTATTTTTTTTTTTTCAAAAATAAGCACGTTGAATCAATGCAACTTACAGATTATATAAACACAACATAAATAAAGCAACTAGCGAACCGGTAACAATTAATTTAATTTAAGTTGCTAATTAGGGGGTGATTTTCCCGAATTTTTTTTTTTTTGTCAAAACAAAAGAGGTTACATGTATTTTGAGCGTAACTTACATTTGAGCTTACATTTGATGCTAGAATCTTTTTTTATAAAAACAGATATAAAGAATTTTAAATTCTTTAAAAAAGTCGTAATGAGTTTTCTCCAAAAAGTTCTTAATTTTTTGGTTATTTCACGTTGAAATAATCTATTTGGAATTTGGCGAATATGAGCCTATTTTTCTTTAGCTATAACTCGGCTTCTTCTATGTCTAGAGACATCGTGCATACACCTTTTTTTCATTTTTTACAGGCTACATTTTTGCTAAGAATGTTTTTTTCGATAAAATATTTGCTTTTTGATATATTTGCGAAAAATTTACTAAAAACGTGGTTGTTTTATTGAAAAATGAACATGTACTTAGTGAAAAAACTGTATAGTATAAAAGTTGCTTAGAATTAGTGGGTTAATCGAATTCCGGACTTATTTTGAACGTATGTTTATGAAAACCGAGAAGGGGTGAAACTCACCCCTAGAGCAAAAGAACACATAGGCACAATAGCACTTTTTTGTTTGACATGTTAGCTGTGCGTATGCCAAATTTGATGTCAATCCAAACGGTTCTTTAAAATTTACAGCAAAAACCGTCAAAGAATGACTAGATACTAAAGCGAAAATTACACATATATCTTGCTTGAAGCAGTGTATAAATAATTTATTTACAACACAAGTGATTATGTATTATACATGACTCTTTATTAATATAAGGAGATTATTGACACATCGTATTATTCGCACCTTCTTGAAACGACCTTGTGCAAATTAAATATCGAAAGTATTTTGGTTTTTTGAATATGTTAAAAATAAATTATTCGTAATATTTATTTGTGTTCAACGAACTAGCGTGTATTCCTTTCTAGGAAGAAATTTAATCATAATATACCTGTAAAAGTAAGAACATATGTTTATTTAATTTAAATTATACAGGACTGGAAGTTCAAGAAATTAGCATACAACGGATATATCTTGCATTATAGTCCAGGGCGCATCTGTTTTGAGATGGACGTTGAGAGGTGACTCAAATTTTTTTGCAAAAATTGCTTGAAAATAAATCAAATAATAATATTTGAGTTATCCTCCCTCTCAACAAGGACCGGAACATTGTTTAAATAATCAAAATGTCAAAAAATGAAGGAAAAATTCGATTTTTTTCTTCTTTTTTTGATTATAACTTTAAAAGTATTAATTTCCGAGAAAAGTTGTACTAATATAAAAGTTGCGTAATTAAATTTTATACAATATAGAATTGGTTAAAAATTTAAAAAATAGTCACCCTAGTTGCAAAATAGCAATAATTGCGAAAAAAAACCATACAAAAACAAGTATTCGCATTTTACGTTTTTCAACCATTTATGCTCCACTTAGGACCTTGATATTTCACCCAGAAAAACTTTATGATACAGTAAAACAATACTGTAAATTTTATAAAGATCGGTTCAATATATTTTGCAAAATAAATTTTGCAATCCAGCTTTCGCAAAAAAATGCATTTTTTCAAAATGTTACAGGACTGAAAATAAAGCAGATAGCAAGTTGAATTTTTTTTTGCTTATAGAAGTGTACTGTACCTTTCATCTGCAATTTGCAAAATTAAAATCGATGAATTACCACGGCGTCAGAAATTTTTTTAAATAAACAATAATTTTTGGTGCTACGCGCATGACAGCGGTGTTCGATTCACACAAGTTGATTTCCACCAAAATTTCTTCCAATCTTTATCTAATATATTATTTTATGACTCTATATTTTGTTGTATTTTAATATTTTAATTCCACAAAAATCAAACTAATTTTATTATTGTTTGAGAAATATTGTTTAAACAATTGCATATGTTTAAAAATAATAAACTTTTATTTTTAAGGTAAAATATATGAACAAAGAAAGTTTTTGCTAATAAAAGTGTTATTTCAAAGGATAGAGTATGTGTTTTTTTTTGCAATAAACAAATTTATTTATTTATATCGAAATGTAATAAAAACTAAAATGTATCAACCATTATGAAAGGTCATTGGAATGCCCAATCAGAGCAAACTATCCGCTGTCCTGCGCGTAGCACCAATAATTAATGTTTATTTAAAAAAATTCCTGACGCAGTAAAAATTAATTGATTTTAATTTTACAAAATTGCAAATAAAAGGTACAGTACACTTCTATACGCAATAAAAATTTCAACTTGCTATCTACTTTATTTTCAGTCCTGTATCATTTTGAAAAAATGAATTTTAGATGAAAATCTATTGAACCGATCTTAATGAAATTTACAGTGTTGTTTTACTGTATCATAGAGTTTTTCTGGGTGAAATATAAAGGTCCTAAGTATAGCATAAATGGTTGAAAAACGTAAAATGCGAATACTTGTTTTTGTATGGTTTTTTTCGCAATTATTGCTATTTTGCAACTAGGGTGACTATTTTTTAAATTTTTAACCAATTCTATATTGTAGAAAATTTAATTACGCAACTTTTATATTAGTACAACTTTTCTCGGAAATTAATACTTTTAAAGTTATAATCAAAAAAAGAAGAAAAAAATCGAATTTTTCCTTCATTTTTTGACATTTTGATTATTTAAACAATGTTCCGGTCCTTTTTGAGAGGGAGGATAACTCAAATATTATTATTTGATTTATTTTCAAATAATTTCTGCAAAAAAATTTGAGTCACCTCTCAACGTCCAAACGTACTAATATTTTTACAGATGCGCCCTGGTCTATTACAGCACATGTTGAATATGCAATAATATCTTCCACAGTTTAGAGATCAAAAGCTTTTACTTTTACTTTTGTTACAAAATTTATTCCACTACATTTTGAAAAAAAATCATCAAAATTATCTTTGGAGCAAGTTAAGATGAAAGCCCCAGTGCGAGAGAGTATCTACAATACGTTTGGCTTCCGTCAAAACAGCTTAACTTTTATAGATTTTTTCATCTTACGAACACTTTTTCTCAGAAAAAACTAGATAATCGCTTGTGTAGCAAATCTGATGCATACTTAGTTCCATAGTTCCCTTTATTGGACTCCTTCTCCTTACCATTAAAAAACTATTTTTTCATCTTCTTGTTTTTCTTCATCTCGGCCTATTCTATTTTCTGTCATTTTGATAATGTGATTATTCCATTCATCCGTTCAAAAGTGCACCCACTCATTAATGTTTTATATTCTGTACATGTTTATGATGTCGTTACTTCTTCTGGCGTTTCCTAGACAACCAGATAATGAGTTTAGTACAGTTCCCAGATAACCACAATGAGTTTCCTAACAGTTTCCCAGACGATCATCCGATGAGTGTCATAAAAAGTTCCCAAGGCAACCAAGACTTCTCAATTGTCGCAGTTCTTCATTTGGAACTACCATCTGATGCATCCCGAAGAAAAATTTGGGGTGTAAATAACCTAGGACAGCACTGGAAGAAGCCTGCAGACCATCAGCTCAGTTTCTTAATAAAATCTTTTACTAGCCTGTCAACAGAGACAGATTATTCTTATATAAATTAACTTCATAAATACTAAAATATAGATCTTGAATTGTGACCATAATAAAATAATAGAATAACGCGTTTATACCCAAGTTCATTCCTTTTTACTGGTAGTGTATTGCATGCACAGGGAATACAGAGTAGTAGAATACAAGGACCGATAAAAGTCTCATGCTCGCTGTGTTGATGTAACAACAAAGATGTTGACGATGTTGTGTTGAATTTGTTTCTTGGTCTAATATTGGCACTCGAAGATGAATTCAATATGGCATCATCAATATGATCACGACAATGTCTATGTTACAGTTCAAGTTGATTATCCAGTTGGAGTTGACTCCAACTAGTTGGAGTCTACTCAAACAGCTAGTTTCAGTAAAAGTTGATTATATATAAAATGAAGATTTATATACAACATTTACTAGTAAAAGTAGACTCCAACTAGGAAAAGTATACTCTTCCCAATGCCATTTAGTAAAAGTTGATTCTGATTCACACAAACAGCCGATTCTAGAAATTAAAAAATGTTACCGAATATGTTCCAATTAGTCTAGACTCTATCGTCGCCCCCGTTAGGTAAATTACTCCAATTCGAATTTTTTGCACAAAGTTACTCACAAAGAGGTCCTTATAACAAATCTACTGGGTGCCAGGCAGTACCTTGATCGATAAATTGTTTTTTAAACAATTTTTTTAGACAAATTCACAAAAATAATTTTTTCACTTCGAACAATTTTTTTTAGATCATTTGGGTTATTCTGAGCAAAAAAAGGTATTTTGTGATTTTTCTCTAAAATTGATTGTTGTCTAGTTATACGCGATTTAAAATTTGAAAAATGCGAAAATAGCCATTTTCAAGGCTTAATAACTCGGTTAAAATCCATTATTATGAAAGTCAGAAAGTGACCAAATCAAAGTTTATAGCCCCCTCTACAAGATCCAGCAGAAATTTTTGTCACTATTTTATTACTAAGCTTTATCTTTAATTATTAACAATGAGTGCTAAGTGCGTATTAGGCGGCCGTCAATGGTGAGTGCTAAAGAGATGCACCATTCCAGCCATCCAATGGTGAATCTCACTCGCACTCACATTGACGGCGCCTCAATACACGGTTAGCGCTCATTGTTGATAATTAAAAATAATATCTTATTAATGAAATAATGACAAAAATTTCTTCATGATCTTATAGAGGTAGCTTTAATCTTTGATTTTTTTAGTTTCTGACTTTCATAATATATAATATCGTATGGCATTTTTGCCTTTCGTACAGTTCCGGCGCCAATTACATCTTTAACCCTGTTTCAAGTAACTAGTGTCGATGTACACTAGCCCAAGGGGGACCGACTGCTTAGCGTGCTCTCCGAGGCACGGTGAGACGGCTCGTGTCATTATTGAAAATGAAAATGGTTTGTCTTTAGCAGGGCTCGAACCCACGTGCACTGGCGTATGAGGCCAGCGTTTATGCCGTTACTCCACGGCCGCTCGCTCGACTTTCACAATAATTATCTTTAACCGAGTTATTAAACCTTGAAAATGGTTATTTTGGCGTTTTTCAAATTTTAAGTCGCTAATAACTCGACAACAGTCAATTTTAGAGAAAAAAAGGCCCAATGGATCTAAAAAAAATTTGTACGAAGTGAAAAACTATGTATTTTTGCGAATTTGTTTAAAATCATTGTTTATCGCCAAACTTTACTAGAATCATTCATTATTGTACTCATTTGTTCTCGTTTTCGGCAGTAAAGTAACACTTTGTTGTATTGAAAGAAGAATGTTACTTTACCTGCCGCGATAATTAATCAAATTAACCGAGATTGAATGTAAGTGGTCAATGGCAGCAATCGATTATTTATTTGAGTGAAATTAAAATTTATTTACTTTAATTATTAAAAATATTGTACAAAATTTATCTTATTATTAATAAAATTTATGTCAAAAAGTAAAATTCTGTAGTGTTTCGCAATTATACAAAATAAATCAAAACTTTACAGATTTGGTAATTAGGTAGGTATACAATATTGATAACTATCGATTAAACATCAAAACCGGCCATCATGCAAAAGTCATCTGTCATTAATGTCATTACTGTCATACGAATTTTTTATTTCGTCTAAAATTAAAAAAATTTCCTCAAAGTTGTAAGTAAGTATTAATGTTTTTTATGATTAACGATACAATTTTGTACGCACCACCTCAATACTCTTTATCGAACGCGTCTGTTCCTCTGCTCGTAATATCAGACTCGTTCGATAAAGAGTCACTTTACTGACTGAATTTACTGAAATTGGTTAAACAATTTTTCGACCGCGGTACCGCGGTACCGCGTGACACCCTGTTTATTTGTTATAAGGATTGTTATACGGATGTATTTCTTTGAGTAAGTTTGTGCAAAAAATCGAATCAGAATAATTTACCTAACGGGGGCGACGTTACAGACTATACTAATAAGTAGTTGAAACGGTCAAAACAAAGAAACGCACACTCATCAAAAATGCACTTGAGATTCTCGTATAATCAACATTTACTGAATCGATCCAGGAAGAGTCAACTCCAACTAGTAAAAGTTGATTTAAATTTTTAAAATCAACTTTTACTGCTCGTTTCAGTTGGAGTTGACTCTAACTAGTTGGAGTCAACTCTAACTGAGAATCAACTTAAACTGTAACATCTATACTTAAACCACAATAAAGATGCACTAGAAATAAACAAATCAAGACACATTGAATGTTACAAGGAGTGTTCTAGATATTGTTAGTTTGATTTTTTGGCTTAATTTTGCTTATAGCCAAAATAACATTTGATGGCTAGCAGTGTCTAGCATTCGTATTACTTCTGCATTTCTGAAGATACTTATTAATTACTACCCCAAAATTATAGTGGTCTATACTGAGTTTTTCTTCGGCGTTTCTAGCTCTATCTCTGATATTTAGAATCGACACCAGCACATCGGTTTTTTTCTCTTATATTTTAAGGCCCAATTTTTTTCAGGTCGTTGAGAAGGTGGACTTAATAAGTCTTCCAGTATAACTCTAGTTGCTAACTTGTATTTCGATCAGTTTTGCTGTTCTTGCATGAATTAGACATTATACACAAACTTTATTAGCTAGAAACTTAAGCTATTATTTTATGAAATTTAAAAAATATTTAAAAATTTTGAAATAATTTGTTATCTGTACCTGAACAATTTACATTATCATCAAATTTTAGTTAAAAACATTGATAAGGAAGAAGAAAATAAAAAATTTCTGAAATGTAGCGATCTAGACCAACTCTCAAAGTCTCGGGACATTCTGTATGATTTATTGCTTTCTATTTTAAGTCAAGCAGATAATTAATAAATTATTAATTAGTGTAGGCAATATAAACTATAAATATATAGCTAATGTATTTTAAATGTATATTGAGATATTTGAGATAATTAGAAATAACATCGACGTGATTATTTTGCTATTTATCTATATCAAAGAACTGGTCCTAGATAATGAAGAAACTACGGGGTGTAAAAGAGACGTAACAATCACAATTAAAAATAAACTTAAAAATCGATTTGCACTAATTTAAAGATTTAAGAGGGCAGGCGCAAAATCTTGGTCCAATGCTATTTAAATGCATTAATTTTTTTGGAAATCCTAAGAAAACTAATAAATATTTTTGAAAAATTTAATCGCAGAATGAAAGATTACATTGTTACCGAGGGCCGAAAGTCTCTTAGAATAAACAAAAAGTTTCTTTTAAAAGAAATATTTGAAATTAAAAATCACACTCAATTTTCTTTTTTTTTCAACCATGTAACTTATTAATAAATAAACATTATAGAAGTTTTCAAGGACTTTAAGCCCTCGGTAATAATGTAGTTTTTCATTCTGTGTTAAAATTTTTCAAAAATACCTATCAGCTTTCTTAGGGTTCGAAAAAATGAATGCATTTAGATAGCATTGTACCAAGAGTTTGCGCATACCTTCTTAATAAATGTCTTAAGTTATGTTATAAATCATTTTAAACGTAAAGATCATTCGTCGCAAAGGTTAATTAAGTAACTGAAAATAATGATTACAAGAGTACGTCAAAATTATAATTATTAAACCAGCTGACAAGGCCAGCTTTGTACCGCCTTAAAAATAAATAATGTGTCAAAGTTCAATAAATAAAACTTAATAGAAAACCAAAAAATATTTGAAAAACAGTTTGTTCAAAAAAATTAAAAAAATTGTCTGGAGGCAACCGCCCTTTTCATATAGGTTAGTCGTATCAACTCAAAACTTTCATGCTGGTTCATGCACAATAACTTTGCTTACCCGGGAGTAGTCGCGCTCACTTCTGTAACGTGAATAGTCGCGTGTGAGAGTTCATCTCACAGTACAAATTTACAACAAATTTTTTTTTATAGTATTTTTATTTACTTGCTATGTTGGAAATATAATTTCTAACAATTATTAAAGCTAATTGGCTCTACCCAAAGCCATAAATTCCACAAAAAGAAGAAGAAGAAAAAAACTAAAGGCACTCGTGGGAGTGCCGACAGAAGTGAAAAATTATTATAGTAAATAAATTACGAGCTCAATGCTCTTTCCTTGTCCAAAAAAAAATGATATACCGATAGCATACGCGATGCGTATGCCCTATGCTATTTATACATACACATAATTTATATACGTACAAAATTTATTTCATCGAAGTGATAACGGTAACAAATTCAATACTTTTCCCCATCCAAGAAGTGCACAACGTCCCTAAAAGATTTTCAATTCAAAAATGTATTTCGTCGAAGCGATGAAGTTCCCTAATTTAATATTGTTCCCCATCCAAAAAGTGCACAACGTCCCTCAAGAAGTTTTTACTTCAAATATTTATTTCGTCGAAGCGATGATGGTCGCGATGACGGTCGCTAATTTAATACTTTTTCCCATCCAAAAAGTGCACAACGTCCCTAAAGAAATTTTCAATTCAAAAATTTATTTCGTCGAAGCGATGACGGTCGCTAATTTAATACTTTTTCCCATCCAAAAAGTGCACAACGTCCTTCAAGAAGTATTCACTTCAAATATTTATTTCGTCGAAGCGATGATGGTAGCGATGACGGTCGCTAATTTAATACTTTTTCCCATCCAAAAAGTGCAGAACGTGCCTAAAGAAATTTTCAATTCAAAAATTTATTTCGTCGAAGCGATGACGGTCGCTAATTTAATACTGTTTCCCCATCCAAAAAGTGCACAACTTCCCTCAAGAAATTTTCACTTCAAATATTTATTTCGTCGAAGCGATAATGGTCGCGATGACGGTCGCTAATTTAATACTTTTCCCATCCAAAAGTGCACAACGTCCCTAAAGAAATTTTCACTTCAAAAATTTAGTTCGTCGAAGCGAAGACGGTCGCTAATTTAATACTTTTTCCCCATCCAAAAATTGCACAACGTCCTCAAGAAGTTTTTACTTCAAATATTTATTTCGTCGAAGCGATGACGGTCGCTAATTTAATAATTTTTCCCATCCAAAAAGTGCACAACGTCCCTAAACAAGTTTCCACTTCGCCACAGTCGCCAATTTAATACATTTTCCCATCCAAAAAGTGCACAACTTCCCTAAAGAAGTTTTCACTTCAATAAATATACGTACAAAATTTATTTCGTCGAAGAGATGACGGTCGCGAAATAAATCCTTTTTCCCCATCCAAAAGTAGGTTTTACATTTATTTTAAATATAAATACTTTTATAAAATTTATATATATACATATATAGATACATACAAAATTTATTTCGCTGAAAGGATGACCGTCGCGATGACGGTTGCGAAATAAATCCTTTTTCTCCATCGTAAAATAGGTTTTAAATTTATTTTAAATTTAAATACAAAAATATAATTTATATACACATACAAATAATATAAAGCATAAGCGATGACGGTCGCAATGACGGTCGCGATGACGATCGCGATGACTGTCGCGAATTCAATGCTTTTTCCCCTATCCAAAAATCGCACAACGTCCCTAAAGAAGTTTTTACTTCAAAAAAAAATACCTACGCATTACTCCTCGAGGCACTTACGAATTTTTTTCAAAATTGCAAAGGTTTTCATCAAGTTATCGCGAAAAGATAAAATGTGAGATTCTATCTAACTGCGCGACTACTCGCGGGTTTTAAAGTCATGGTAACTATTATGATCAAATGCATAGTCTACGATTGTATAAAGGACATACACACAAACATTTCATGTTTATTTATATAGATCTAATAGGCAACTGGATATAACAACTTGAAAAATGAAAATAAAATCTACACCAACTAAACCTAAATATATATGAAAAGTGTACAAAACATAGACACTGTGCGATAGCATTTGCCACCGTGAGCAGAAACGAATCATGGAAATTGAACACAAATTAAGAAACACAAATTAAGAGACACAAATGGATGTGTGACGATAATATAATTTTTTTCTATCTATCTATCAATCGGTTTTAAAACGTCTTGCGACGTTGTCCGATGCCTAATTTCCATGACACTCTATCATCCCATTGGCCCTCTCTAAGATCTCTTGCGCTCATCGCCTTCGTTACTCCCTCTCTCCAAGATTTCTTGGGTCTTCCTCTCTTTCTGCGGTTTGGTGGTACCCATTGCATAATTATTTTAGGGAGTCTTGAGTTATCCATCCTCTGGACGTGTCCGTACCATATCAGCTGTTTTCTTTCTATGTCTGTTGTTAGAGAGCCGTCAACCCCCATTCGCTGTCTTATCTCATCATTACGTATTCTCTCTCTGCGTGACACTCCTACTGATCTTCTAAAAGCGTCCATTTCTACTGCCTCCAGTTTTCTTCTGTTGTTTTCGGTTATCCGCCAAGTTTCTGCTCCGTACAATAGACTGCTTTTAATAAGAGATTCGTAGATATTGTGTTTTCTTCTTTTTCCTATTTCATGATTCCACAGTACGCTGTTTAGACAACCTATTGTTTTTCTGGATTGTGTTATTCTTCTCTTTATTTCTTCATCATCTTTCCCCGTTGTGTCAAAAACGATTCCTAGATATGTGTATTGGTCGCAGGGCATGATGATTTCATTATTTTCTAATGTGATGTTCGATAGTTCGGTACCTATTGGCAGGTATTTTGTTTTTTCTGTATTAGTTTCTAGTCCCCACTTTCTATATTCTTCTTGTAATTTCCTTGCCATGTACTCTAAATCATCTTTATCGTTTGCTATAACAACCTGGTCATCAGCAAACTGCAATGTATATAAGCAAATCTCTCCAAGGTCTACGCCCATGCCTCTGCATTTTCGTTTCCACTCTTTCAATGCTTTTGCAACATATATTTTAAATAAGGTCGGTGATACACAACACCCCTGACGTAGACCTTTATTAACCAGGAAGCTTTGCGATAATCTGTTTCCAGTTTTTATTTGTGATGTTGACCCTTCATACAAATTTCTTAAGGCTTTTATTAAGGTGACACTAATATTCGTCTGTCGTAACACGTTCCAGAGTTTGTTTACAGGAACTGTATCGTACGCCTTCTGCAAGTCAATAAACATGAGGTGGGCTTCTTGATTTGTGCTTAATTTTTTTTTCTATTAGTTGTTTGAGGCAGAAGATATTATCAGTACAGCTTCTTCCTGTTCGAAAACCGGATTGTTCTTCTTCCTCTTGGTCTTTGTACTCCTTCTCAATGCGGTCTCTAATTATTCGTCCATACAAACGGCTGAATGTACTAGTCACTGATATCCCTCTATAGTTTTCACATTTTTTTCACATAATTTTTTTCTACGAGCGCAAAACCTATTTTACTTAAAATCAGGCCCGAGGCACTACATAATTTTCGGTCCCCTAAATATAAATTAATAATAATATTAATTAAGTTAATTAGTTAATATTGATATCAAATTTTTTAATTTTTCTAACACCTTCTTCTTCTTAACGTGCCCTATCAAGTCCTCTTGACGTTGGAGATTAACATGGCGAAACTGTCTCTGTCTCGAGCTATTCTAAATAATTGTTCTGCTTTTTTATTCCTGTCCACTCCCGGATATTCTTCAACCAAGAGGCCTGCTTTCTACCAATTCCTCTGCTTCCTTCGATTTTACCCATCATAATAAGTTGAAGAATATTATACCGGTCTCCCCTTACTACGTGTCGAAAATAGGCCATCTTTCTATATTTGATGTTATCAAGCAGCTCGCGGGCAGCATTTGCTCTCTTAAGGACTGCCACACTTGTCAGAGTAGCCGTCCATGGTATTTTCAGTGTACGTCTGTGCAGCCACATTTCAAAGGCCTCTAAACGATTAATGGTCGATATTTTTAATGTCCATGCTTCGACACCATACAAGAGGACTGACCAAATGTAACAATTAATCATGCGCTTTCGAAGTTTAAGTTGCAAGTTATCATTACAGAAGAATGACCTCATTTTTTAAAATGTCGTGCGGGCTATCTCGATTCTATATTTTATCTCTTTATCTGGATCTAGTTGTTCAGTATGGCAACCAAGATATTTAAAACTGGGTAGGTACTCTTTGAGTTATATGACCATCAACATATAACTGTGAATCTTGATGGGCCAAACGGCTAAATACCATGTACATATTTTGTTTTTGAACAGTTTATGTTTAGGCCAAACTCTCTTCCCACTGTGTCAATGGCATTTCAAAGGTGTTGTAATGTATTCATATCATCACTTAAAATAACTGTATCGTCTGCATATCTGATTGTATTTATCAGAATTCCATTAACTTTCACACCCCATTCCAAAATATGGAGCGCTTCTTTAAATATTCTATCTGAATATAAATTGAATAACAGTGGGGACAGTATACAACCCTGTCTGACACCTCTTTGTATTTTGCATATTTCTGTTAATTTTCTTTTTATGCAAGCTGTCGCTGTTTGATGCCAGTATAATTTTTTTATGATTTGTACATCTTGACTATCAACTCCTTAATCCTTTAATATATTAATTAATTTGTGATGTGCTCGATCAAAGGCCTTCTCATAGTCAATAAATACAGCAAATACGTCTTTCCTTTGATCTCGGTATTTCTGCAATAATACATTTAGTGCAAAGAGTGCGACCCGGGTTCCCAGTCCATTTCTGAAGCCAAATTGTGTTTCATCCTGGTCTTCTTCACATTTATCTCTGATTCTACTGTGGATGATACGTAGAAAGATTTTCAAAGTGTGGCTCATGTGGTTCTAAGACCACAGTTGACAAATTTGAAAATTTATCTTGTTTTATTGCAATAAAAATTTTTTGATGATCTTTCCGGGCCCCATTAAAATGCGGGCCCGAGGCAGGTGCCTCACTGGCCTAGTGGTAAAATAGGCCCTGTACGAGCGTGCAAAAATGTCTACTTTCGCGCACACATTTTAGTTTAGAAAGTTTTACTTTTCCGCACGCGTGTTACTTTTACGCACGCGTTTTACTTTTCCGCACGCGTTTTACTTTTCCGCACGCGTGTTAATTTAGATATGTTATAATCGCCTTAAAGTAATTATAATACATGCAATAAACTAATATTTAGATATTATTTACTAATTTATTTCAAATATATCTTATTGTGTTCATGTTTTAATGAAATTAACGCGAGAATTCGATGAAATAAAATAATTTTGACATAATATTCGAAAGTCAAATCAGTAGACAATAACAGTGGTTTTGAATCGTCGTCATGGAAACCAAGATCGTCGTCATGCTAACCAATTATGCTGAAACTTTGGTTTTGACAACCTTGTCAAAGGATTAATTTGTGTATGTATTTTCATATTAATTAAATTAATTGATTAAGATTTGGTCACTTTTTAAAGACTCGTAGAAAAAATATTGTTCCTAACGCTTGCAGAAAGTCTCTTTTCCGCACTAGACTGCTTGCCGAACTCCCGCTTCGCGTCGTTCGGCAAACTGTAGTCGCTTGCGGAAAAGTATGACTTTCTGCACTTGTTAGGAAAATAACTATATCGTCTAGAGTACGCTAATAAATTAAGTAAAACGTGTTTTTATACCGTCTCAGACGATATAAAAGATGGAATGAAAAGCCTAGTTGATTATTATTCTTGGAGCGTTGATCAAAGAATAATAAACAACAACGAGGTATAAGAGGTGAGTTATTATGACCATTTTCCCCCGTCGTTTTGGTGAGCTGAACGAATTTCGACGGTTTTCTTTTTCCGCTATACGAGCGTTGATCGTACATCCTTACATGTCTTTTCCCATGGCGAGTTGAGCGAGATGTCCTATCCTTATATGTCCATTTCATATTAATAAAATTTATGTAATTTATGTAAATACATTTAATGTAATTCCTAATCCACACGATCGTCGGTAGTATTCATTCATGTACCAAATATCGCCACATCGACCCGAACCTAATGTTTGATACGTAGGTTATAAATATGTTTTATTAACGAAATTAACGAGTAATTAAGGCTAATTATCTTACCTTTTGTATGTTTTGATTCTATATAAAAATGTCTTAAAAAGCGAAACTTTGTCTTCGGCTGTATTTTGTTAGCTGGAGCATCAAATACAACGACAACGTTACAGATGAATATTTCTGATTAATGATATAATAAAGGAAGCAAGAAGAAGTTAAAAACAGATTAAAAAAATTGCTAAAACAGAAAGAATAATGGGAACGAAATAAATGTTGGATATAATAGATTAACTATAAAAAGAGAAAAATGCAAATGAGATCAAATAAAAGATAAAATAGTAAAGATTGGTGCAAAAAGTAATACATGGAAGAAAGAACAATATCAATAAATACCATGCAAACGAGAAGTACTTACATTATAAAAGAAGAAAATAGCAATAGAAATAGTAAAAATAAAAAAAACATGCAAAAAATAGCTATTTGGAACTTGACTAAAAATAAGAAAACTGGAGGAAGTAGCAAAGAAATAATGAAGTATAATATAGCAGTAAAATAAATACGATGAGAAGACTCAGATGAAATCAAAAAGGATCACTACTCATTATTTATAGTGAAGAAAAGCAAAACAGAAAAAAATGTGTAAGCTTATATGTAAAATACGGATTTTGACCTAATTAGTATTAAACGCTTCAAATCAATAATTTTAACAACAACAAAACATGTCTGATAATGTTGCTCGAGATAACCCTGAAAAATAAATGCAGAGAATAACAAACTGGTGGCCAAGAGAGAACAGGAGACCGCAGACCGCAGAAGAGGTGAACGGTGATAGAGGTGATATGACCGCAGAAGAGGTGAACGGTGATAGAGGTGATATGAAACATATTGTGGGTAAGCAATGGTGCAGAGTAGACGTCAATGGAAACAAAGGGAAGAGTAATAATATGCCTCTTTATATTGTGCCTCTTCTATATATCATGTTCAGCGGTTGGCGAAAATGGCTGAAGAAGCAGAAAAAGAAGAAAATGTAGGAAGGCCAATAATATGGCAACCAAATGTTCACGAAGTTTTTGAGAATATTTCAAAGTATATCAAAAATTTCAAATATTAAAATAAAAATTCACTTTTATAGCAGGGGTCTCACATGGAAAGACTACAGACGGTATGATAGAAAAAAATTAGAAATTATATATTTACTGTAATCATAATGGACTAATTAGGAAAACTTGTTTCTGGTTTTTACTATCACACACAATCAATCAGAAGGTCCAATTTAGAGAAAGAGAAATATATTGAAAATATTTTTTAATTGCCATTGTTTTCCTATATATTTATCAACATATATCACCGTATTATATTTATCAACATTATTTGCTCGTAATACAATATAAGCTTGAATATTTAATGGAAATTAACCACAATTTCAGTTAAAAATACGTTTTTTTTTATAATTGGCCCTCTCTTGTGAGTTGCTGAAACATCACATTTTATCCCACGATGTAAAATATATTTCTATCCCTCTCGCGGACATCGAAAATACTACACCAGTTAATAGGGAAAAAATTCATCGATTTTACGTAAAAATGTTAAGCAGCGTTTTGAAGGTTTTAAACGATAGATGAGGGATAAATGATGATAATTCCGTGAAGACGTACAGCTAATACTTCTTCTTCTTTTTTCTAAACAGTTACAAAGAATGAAAAACTCAGTTTTTTGACTATAAATCGTTTCTTGTACATTTTAGAGAAAAATATTTCAAATAAATATTGTAGATCTTAAAAAGTTCTTTAACTTGGTGGGACAAGTATTAAAATATATAAAGAATTGACCGAGATAATTGTAAAAAACTCTCATTTTTGCACTAATTTATAAATGTTAATAACTGTATTTTTTGCACAACGATATTTAATTTAACTACTTTAGATTATGCCAATTAAAGGGTTATTTCAGTGTGCTAAATTTCAACCAGATTGACCAAATAGTTTATGAGTTATTCAATTTGTTTATCCCAGAGAGCAATTGTTTAAACAGATGTTCTTGCCCTAACAGTGACTCTAGAAATATTTTACAAATCCCAATCGATTATTTGAGACTTTAATTTTAAGATGTATTGAAAATGTTTTAAGATTTTATCAAAATTGTTATTAAAAAAACCGTCTGAAAAAGACCCTACTTTTTAGGTTATAAACAATTGGAATAACATTGACAGTTTTTATGATACACGCTTCTATGTAGGTTCACTGAAAAGCTGGTGAAAAAATATACTTTAAAATTGTAAAAAGAATTTTATGTGACCAATATAAATCAAGTTAGAATTTTTTTTTTCAATAAATCATATTTCCATTGTTTATAAACAAGAGCTGAAAATTGAATGAGTTGTTTAAGAAAATCTATATTTTATGATCCACTTCATATATTGCATATGCGGTGAAAAAATTAAAAGTCATGACTACTCATGACCCGTTAAACTGATGGTATTCGTGAAACACCGCCAACGAATGTGAAGGTGAGAATAGCTTCGTTTTATTTTTTAGAATGGAATCCCAATTTAAAACAATTTACAATTAATTCAACTTTTATGTGCAGAGCTCAACAAATCTGGGTACCGAACTAAAGTAGCAGATGAAGATGCAGACGTATTAATAGTGCAGACATCTCTTTACGAACATACATATGAACCTGACAAGATCGTTGTAATAATTTGTAATGATACCGATATAATCATAGTATTGACGCAACTCTCTGTTCCGGACAATTACATATATTTTGAAAGAAAAAAAAGCGAAAAAGGACAATCTATCTATCTATTATAGTTGTAATAGGTTTAAACAATCTCATAGAAAATACGTTGGGTTCTTCTTATATAGTTTTACTGGGTGTGATACAACTTTTTAGATCTGATAAATATTTTTTATGACGAGAATGCTAACAAGGAGGACATCATGAAAAACGGATATATCATTGTTGCTTTGTATTCTGCTGCAATTGATGTTACATATAAAAAAACACAATAACATATTGGCATTAAATGAGTTACGATTTTTAAAATTTGTAAGAAATACAGGGAAAAAAAATTTGCGTTTATCATCAATTACAACACTGGTTAGGTAAAAAACTGGATGCTACCCATACCCAATATGGATAGAAAAAGACTGATATGGATTTTGAACCCATTTACACCTTATATTGTTTGACTCCTTAAGTGATATTAAAACAAATAGCATGTAAATGTTTAACGGGTTGCAAAAGTACAAGATGTGGCTGTAAAAAATATGGTATAAACTGTACCTACGGATCTTTGTACACACTGTGCAGAGTGTGCAGTGGAAGAACAGGAGAAAAAATGTTGCAATCGCGCTGCAGTGGGTCTTGACGATGTCGAGTCAGACTTTGTAGACGATGAACTAACTGTAACTTGCCGAGAAGTCTAGAAGTTGTAGATGTTCACTAGAATAATCAAATAAATATTCATAAACAATGTTTTATTATTTATTTTTATACTTATCAGATGCCTACCTAGACAAATATTAATAGCTTCTTTCAATTAAATCATAATAAAACAAAAATTAATTTTTTAAAAACTATTAAGGACTTTTATATACTTTTAATTAATGCAATTAAAATAAATAAATATTGTATTGTACTAATTTATAATTATTTTATACTTATATAAAAAATATACTTTGTTTAATAAAATTTAAAGAATTTTTACCAAATACTTGTAAAATTCAATAACTTTTATAGTATAATTAAATCAATTGATTTTCACGGGATTTTCCCATTTTTCCGGAAGTTGAAATTTGCACAGTTTTTATTATTTTTTTGAGCTAACCCAGTTAAAAAAAGAAGGTTGCGCGAGCTATGGAAGGTGATAATTTATTGCAGTTTTTTTTCCAAAAAAGGAAGCGAAGCTCGAACAGTTCCCACCTTCACTTTCGTTGGTGGTGTTTCACGAGTACCGTCAGTTAGCGATACCGTTATAATAATAAGTTTTTTTATTATTTCACTGCCTATGCAATCTATACACTGGATCATAAAATATAGATTCCCATAAATACAATATGTTCAATTTTCAGCTCTTAATGTTTATAAACAAGGCAAAATTGATTTATTAAAAAAATAATAACTTGATTCATATTAGTCATATACAATTAATTTTTCTATTTTAATATGTATTTTTTCATCAGCTTTTCAGTGAGCCTACATGCAAACGTGTGACATAAAAACTGTCAAAGTTATTCTAATTGTTTATAACCTAAAAAGTAGGGTCTTTTTCAAACGGTTTTTTTAATAACAATTTTAATAAAATGTTAAATTTTTTTAATATATCTTAAAAATAGAGTCTCGAATAACTGATTGCGATTTGCTAAATATCTCTAGAGTCACTGTTAGGGCAAGAACAGTTGTATAAACAATTGCTCTCTTGGATAAACAAATTGAATAACTTATAAACTATTTGGTCGATCTGGTTGAAATTTGGCACACTTAAATAGTCCATTAAATAGCATAATTTAAAGTAGTTAAATTATATATCATTATGCAAAAAGTAAAGTTATCAATATTTATAAATTAGTGCAAAGATGAGGGTTTTTTGCAATTATCTCGGTCAATTGTTTATATATTTCAATATGTGTCCCACCAAATTAAAGAACTTTTTAAGGTCTACAATATTTATTTGAAACATTTTTCTCTAAAATGAACAAAAAACGTTTTATCATCAAACAACTGAGTTTTTCATTCTTTGTAACTGTTTATAAAAAAGAAGAAGAAAAATTAGCTGTACGTCTTCACGGAATTATCATCAGTTATCACTCCTCTACCGTTTAGCACCTTCAAAACCCTGTTTAACATTTTTTCATGTTTTTTTACCTATTAACTGGGGTATACGCTTTTCAACATAGAATAATGGGCCTGCACTGTTGAGGGTTTCCTTTCTTGCGATAAGTCCGAAATATACGCCATGCAAACATTTTTGACAACAAATTGCATTTTTTTCTGGAATAGTGGAGTCACTGAAGGTTTTCACCTCCGATTTCGTTGAACCTTCATCGATTTTCATGAAAATTGGTGAGTAGTTAGAAGATACTTCAAGGAGCAAATTGCGCTTTTACCCTAGGGGTGGATGCCACCCCTTCTCGGGGGGGAAATTTTTTTTATTAAAGATAATACCAGAAATCGATAGAGGGGCAACTTCTAAGCAAAATTTGTTATATAAAGTTATTAACAATCAACATTATAAATCAACACTTTGTGAGTAATTAAATATCAAAAATTTTATTTTTTCTTTAAAAAAATGCATGTTTTAAAGCTGTTTTTCACGTATTACTCAAAAACTATAACCTTTTGTAAAAAAAACTATTATTACCAAAATTAAATATAATAAAAAGTTTAATACACTCCCCACTTAAAGAACTAAACTAATGTTATTTCAAAGTGAGTTATGGGTAATTGAATGTATATTTTTTTCAGTACTTCGGAGTACATGAGTACTCAAATCTAAGTATTCAAGCTTACATAACGGGAAAACGATGCATTTTATATAATATACTTGTTAAGCACTTGTCAAAATACTTCGGAATACCTATCAAATGATTTCCAGTAGAAGTTAATAGCATCAAAATTAAGCAAGTTATGATGAAAATAAGGGAAGCCTTTCGATTTTTTTAGGAAAAAGTGAAAAATAAAACATACCCCATTTTCACAAAAATTAAAATTTGTAGTAATTCTCACAAGAATTTCTTTAGGTTAACATTTCAACAATTTTGACCGGTTTAGAATGCATATTTTTGAAAAAAAAAGATATAATTTTAAAAAAATAAGAATTTTTAAAATTATCGTACTTTTTCATTTTCTTTCGATAATAACTCCAAAAATACTGAGTATACGTAAAAAATCATATATGTATAACTAAATTTTAGTTTTTTCTGTTCCAATTTCCTGTTTAATAACTCAGAAAGTTTTGATTTATTTTAATAAATTTATATAACAAATCTTGCTTATAATTTGTCCCTCTATCGAATTGTGGGGTTATTTTTAATACAATAATTTTCACCTCCGAGGAGGGTGGCATCCACCCCCAGGGTAAAAGCGCAAGTTGGCACCATGTCACCTTTGTTCCTTGAGATATCCTCTAACCACTCACCAATTTTCATGCAAATCGATGGAGGTTCAACGAAATCGGAGCTCATATGAGCTTCAGTGACTGCACTAGAGTGCCAATCAATGAATTTGACGTACGCTCGCTCATAATATAACTTCATAGATCTTCTCTACTAATTCTGCCGGTGCCGTGCAGGAAAATGAAAAACCACTGTCCATTTCGCTCAGATTTTACCAGATATTGCTAAACTTTGACCACACGTTGACTTTTTTGTTATGTATTTCCGTAATTACCTAGGCAGCGTCCCCTATTTTCCTGATTATTTCTTGATATTGTACTTATTTTTTTTACGGAAAAATTATTGAAACTGCTGGTGTTTCTAGCAAGTTATCGAAAAAATGTTGTATAATACACGGGACAAAATGTAGATTTTCTAGATGGGCATAAAAGAGGGCATCCCTCTGTTACGAGATGGGGCGTAACTTTCATGTATTGCGCCAAAAACTTCTTTTGTTGCCACTTATACAATGAATAACTATTATTTTGACGTCTTTGAATCGTTCTCAAAATAAAAATTAAACAAGTTATTTTATTTTTAGGCCTGGATCCCGCCTACCAAAAATAAGTTGATTAATAGCAAGCTGAAAATTTGTTAATAGCTTAACGGTGTCTAGTCGGACAAACTTTGACGTACGGGAACACTAAAACAGGGGAAATTTTAATTTTGGAACAGTTTTAAAATTTGGAACGTTATATTACGAAAAGTCCCATGTATTTTGTCGGACAGAACATCCAATTGATTTGTTACCCTTTTATTAAACTCTCATGCAAAAATCAGACTGCTATTACTAACCAATAAGATTAATGTCATTTGACATATTCTTCGTCTTCCACTCATTAATATGCCCAGTTGGTGATAAACACCAGTCTGATTTTTGCATGAGAGTTTAATGAAATGGTAACAAATCGATTGGAAGTTTTGTCCGACAAAATACATGAAACGTTTTCGTAGACTGACGTTCCAAATTTTTAACCTGTTCCACAATTAAAACTTCCCCTGTTCCAGTGTTCCGATACATCAAAGTTTGTCCGACTAGACACCGTTAAGCTATTAACAAATTTTCAGCTTGCTATTAATCAACTTTTTTTGGTACGCGGGATCCAGGTCTATTTGGTACTTCACAATACAAATAATTCTTATAACAATTTAATATTATTATTATTAATAAATTAAATAGTAAAGCTCTTAGTAAACTTAATTTAATTTAAAAGACTAATTTAATTAAGTTTTCAATGTAATAGCACATAAAACAACACCGTTTTAAATCGATGTGTTTGATGAGGCTGTGATTTTTCGAAAACGTTTCGGATAGCAGGAATATGTTGTATTTATAAGCTTTAACCAGTCTGTCTTGAAGGATACAATACTGTGGATGATTTTCCTATATTTGGTAATATGCAAAAATTTTACAAAAATTGGATACCATACTAAAAAATGACTTGCTCTAAGTCTTTTTAAACATTTTCCAGATATTTTATCAAAGCATGGGGCAGTAATGTTAATGTTGTTATCTGAAATGTAATGTAGGGTGATTCGAAATAAGATAGTTCTAATTTTTTGGGAATCATGTGCAGCAGTTTATGGGGAATTTTATGCTATTGGAGATTGAAGTGTAGACTGAATTGAAGCAGTGAATTTATGTTATTTATCTCTAGTTTAATTTTTGAAAACAGAAAAAAACATTAAGGGTAATTAAGATAAAACAAACTCATCAACAAAACACAATTAACCAAAAAAATTTGGAAATTAATTTACTTTAAAATTCATTCAAACTATTTTTGTTTTTCTTTCATAACTATAAATTCTAACAGTTTTTTTACCTTGATCCGTCTGGTCAATAAGAAAAATAATTGGTAGTTCCAAAGTGATATTCACTGTCATTCACCGCGGGAAAGAGGTATTCGCAAAGATAACTGATCACTCGGTACTTCACGCGACTGAACTTTGCAAGATTCGTTCGCGATCGCGGCTTAGCTACGAATACATACACATACAAGTTAGTTTTGTGAAAGAGCAAAGCACAAAGCACGAAGGATTAGATTGGCGTGGTGTTGAAGGTAGGGCTTCGCGGTGTAGAGGCGGCTTCCGAAGAAGCCGTTATTTTGGACTAAGATTATTAAACAGAACTAACGAGTTATTTAACGAATAAAGATTTCGAATGTTTATGGAACAATTTACATGATATTAACAGAGAGTTACACTACACGCAACGACAAAAAGACTAAATGGAGGTACAAACAAACAAAAAAAAACAAAAATAAACGGGAAAGAAGGAGATATACTTACAAAACAAAAATAAGTAGCAGAAGATGACTCAATTTTTTGCAGAATTGTAAAATGAGGACAGGAAATTGAATATATTTTTGTAAAAGAATCAGAAAGGAACGAGGTGTTGAGCATAAATAAGGCATGCAAAAAGATTAAATAAGACATGCAATAAACTATTTAAAAAACGACAAAGCATCGGGAGTAGATGGGATACCAGCAGAATTAATGAAGTCGCACTTTACCCTTTCAGTGGACATGTTTTACCTATTACTGAAAAAATATGGACGAATGAAAATATACCTATGAAGCGAAGCGAAGGAATGATAATAAAATTACCAATGAAAGAAAACCTTGCTTTATGTGAAAATGGAGAGATCACCCTGTTAAATATTGCTAGTAAAATAATTGCGAGAATCATCCTGGAACAAATTAAAGACCCTATAAATAACTTAGAATAAACCAAGTAGGATTTTGGCCGAACAACTCTTGTATAGATTATGTAATGTACACACTTTAACGATCATTTTGGAAGAGGTAACGGAAAAGTTAGAGAATTTTTTATTAATTTTAGATACTTTTAAAAAGCCTTTGATTAAATTAACAGCATCATGATGTGGAAATGTACTGAAACACTACAGAGTATCAGACAAATATATTAGGACAATAATACCTGGTTGCACCAACAAATCTTAAGCTCCCACTTAGCCCAGCTCAGTTTATAGATAGAGCCACCTTAAGTCTCACTTACGTTGTACCATAATTTTCGATTTTTATTTAAGCAATCCACGTAGAAATCCATTGTGGCAAGCTGAAACTTGATCTAATATTAATGTTGCAACGCGTATGTTTCGTAAGCTGAGCTTAAAGAGCATCTTAAGCTTAAGGTCTGTTGGTGCAACCAGGCATTAGACGCCCAATGTACTACAATATTTGAGCACGAAGTTGAATTATCCGAACAAATAGATATTAAAAAAGGGGTTAGACAGGGATGAGTTCTGTCAGCTACACTGTTCACAGTAATAATAGATTGGATAATGAAGCACACCGGAAATAAAAGAACAGGACTACAATGGGGATCATTTAACAAATTAGAGGACCTAGAATTTGCTAATTAAATATGCCTAATAACATCAAATAAACAATATATGCAAAAAAAACGACCAAATTAGAAGATAGCAAAAACTGTTGGGTTCATGGGCGTCCTCAGGGAGGAATAGGGAGGCGCTGCCCCCCCCTAGTGAGGACGAGGCGAGTGTAAAATTGGTGAAGAAAAATACAACGTTGTAACTTTATCTTTATTTTGAATGCAACCACTCTGTCTCTACATTCTAGCTGGGACGAAAAAACCACATAAACTTAACAAATTTTTAATGAAAATTACAAATCTGCTATTATTTTATTTATATAGTATTATTTAAATGTGAAAGCAACAGCAATATTAGTTCACGAAACCGCTGACATTTCAGGCAACGAACAGTTGTCAATTGGTTTGAGATATTTTGATGAAGAAGCAGAAGATATTCGTGAATTTACAGGGTTTGTTCAGCTCGATGCTCTGAATGCACCAAGCATTGCAAAGGCAATTAATGATTTCCTGACAAATCATGTTGATCCACTCAAATGTGTCGGCCTGGGGTTTGATGGTTGCTCCACTATGTCGGTAAAGGAAGGCGGAGTTCAAGCAATTTTAAGGAAAACATACAGTAAATCTTTTTTTACTGTGCGTCACACATATTAAATTTAGTTGTGAACGATTTGAATCGCTTAAATGAAGTGCGAAATACTATTGCCACTATTAAAGATATAACCAATTTCTTCCATGAATCAGTATTAAGAAGGAATATATAGCAAATATCCCTAGCCTCTGCGAAACACGGTGGTCCGAGAAATACAAGGTAATTGGGTTTTTCCAAAAAATTTCATTGAAATTGTACAGGCCTTGCAAGCCCTATCTAATGAAGGAAATTTGGCCACTAGAAAAACATCTTATCAGTTGCATTCTTCGGCATGCAAGACAGGATTTATCGTCGCTGTCATTTAGATTGCAAAATATTCTGAATACCTAGAGCCTATAGTCAACCGCCTACAATCTGCGCAAACTAATGTTTTAAAGGTAGCGGAACATATTCGTCAAATCATGGATACTTTAAAAAAACAGAGACAGAACACAGAGAACGTAACAAACACTTTATTGCATGAAGCCAATTATATAGCCGAAGAATGCAGTTTTGAATTATCTACCCCTAGAACTGTAAACAAGCACATAGAAGCAATCAACCAGCTGGTATGCCTAGTGAATACTGGAGGCGATCCATGATTATTCCGTATATGGATTCTATCATATCTTCTCTAGAGACACGGTTTTCCGAAGAAAATACGCCAGCCTTCGCTTTAAGTCTTCTGCATCCCAAGCATTTTTCAAAAATTTATTTAAATTGCCTTAAATTAAAACTGAGACAATCCTTAAACCACTATGAAATAGATGGAATAGATGCAGAGCTAGAAGTATGGATAGAACATTGGAATAAAAAACGCCTTAATAATGACTTAGACAACTTCAACACCCTTGAAATTTTTGAACAGGTTCGAGCGTCCACTACTTTTTATCCGTTAACAAAAAAATTACTAGGTGCATAACAACAATGGAGAATTGAGTTTTTATTTAGTTGTCAATAATTTTAAGTACAATATTGATTATTATAAATTAAAATATGAGCGAGAGTGAATTTGAAGAAATTGAACGGGCTTGGGAAGTAGGGTGTCCCGCAATTATTCCCGAAAAATACAAAATCCATTATCAAAATACCTACCAAAGTTTTAAAAAATGGTGCGAAGGCAAGAATTTAAGAATCGAAGAAAATACTCTATTGGCATATTTCGTTCAAAGACATATGCAGTTGAAAGCTCCTGGAAGCCTCTGAGCAGAATATTCAATGATTAAATCCACCGTTTTTCTTTATGATGGCATTGATATTTCCAAGTTTTCAACTTTGATCGCGTATTTGAAGAGAAAAATTAACAAATTGTACCATAAGTTTCAATATTAATAAATAATTCGTTAGTTTTCTTTATTCTTTCAAAATATAAATTAAAATTAAGAGATTTTTTAACTCGACGGTAAGTGAATTACTTACCGTCGAGATGGAGTACTTACCGTCGAGTTGGATTACTTACCGTCGAGTTGCTAGTAAATGTCACCTACTGACGTAAAATCTGTCACGGTAAACAGTCAAAAATGATCAATCGTGCAAAAATTATATTTAGTTTGTTTCATTTTTGTATGAAGGCGTCGAGTTATAATTTTGGCTCCAAAAACGTTATTTTCAAAACTTTTCTGAGGGAAACACCTTCCCCCTCTCCCCTCTCAGTGAAGACTCTCAATTTACGTCTATATTTATTATTGCTTATCTAACCAATTTTTTTATTTCTCAAATCTGCCCACCCCCCTAGTTTTGATCCTGCGGACGCCCATGGTTGGGTTAAAAATAAACGCTAAGAAAACGAAAATACTTTCAAGCAAAAATACCAATGACGGATATATATACCTGTAGGACAAACAAATAGAAGTAGAAGATATTTTCTATCTGGATAGTCTAGTAAATACAACAGGCGGCACGGAAAAAGTCATACCAAGGAGAATAGGCTTAGCACAAAACGCCTTCAACACATTACGCAAAGTATGGGCCTCGACAAGTATTAGTAAAAAACGAGACTGTGCCTTGACATATCAGTCTTAGTATATGGAGCCAAAACATCGAAATGTAACAAAAAAATTTTCAAATAATGCAATTCTTTGTGAACAGATGTTTATGGCAAGAAACAGTTTTAGTATTTTAAGGTTCCTCCACAAAAAGCTTCGTTCCAGGTAACAGTTAAATTATATTATACCAGCGTACCTCTAACCTTAGTTTATTATGATATGAACATATGGGAGAACTAATTCGTCCTGGTCCGGATGCCGCTGACTTTTTCATCCGTGGTCAGCTATATTTTGCAACATTTACTTTATAGGGATCAATCAATAATTTAATTATATTAACAAATTATATTGCATAACTTGATTCATATGACAATATTTTAACAAAGCTTTTATTAATACATATATTGTATTTATACATTTTTACAGTGAGGCAGATCCTTGAAAAAACCCTAGAGTTCGGCGTCGACACCCACCACATATTCGTGGACTTCAAAGCCGCATACGACTCAGTTAATAGAGGCAAACTTCTACTTGCTATGGTAGAATTTAAAATACCGCTTCATCTTGTCCAATTAACTGAACTTACGCTCACAGGAGCAGAGAGCGTGGTAAAAATCCAGAACGATTTCTCAAGACCCTTCCATTGCAAAAATGGACTAAGACAGGGTGATGGACTATCGTGTCTCTTATTTAACCTGGCATTAGAAAAAAAAAATCGAGAGTCCCAATTTAATACGAATGGTACTATCTTTAACAAATCAGTACAAATTGTCGGATACGCAGATGACATAGGCACCAAAGGAAGATCTAAAAAATCTCTGACTGAAGCATTTCGCTCGTTAAGAGCATCTGCACAGAGAATGGGGCTATATATAAATGTTCAAAAGACCAAATATATGTGTTGCACTAGGTCAAGCAACCCGATACCTACAAGAATAATAATTGACGACCTAGAACTGGAAGTTGTCGACACCTTCATATACTTAGACTCGCTGCTAACTAAAGATAACAATGTCAGTGAAGAAATTAAAAGAAGAATAGTGCTCGCCAATAAGTGCTACTATGGCTTAAGAAGACAGATGGCCTCAAAAATTCCTAGAAAAATTAAATTGACTGTTTACAAAACACTAATAAGACCAGTGCTAACATATGGTTCAGAAACTTGGTCACTTACTCAGAATGACCAAGAACTGCTCAAACGTTTTCAGCGAAAAATTCTAAGACGAATGTATGGTGGCATAAAAGAACAAGATTTGTGGCGCAGGCGTTACAACTTTGAGTTGTATAGAAATTTTGGTGAACCTGACGTTGTACAATTCATTAAGGTAGCAAGCCTTAGATGGATAGGTCATGTAATCAGGCGAGAGGAAGATGCCATAGTCAGAAAAGTTTTTGACCGAAGAGGGCCGATAGGAGAACGAGCAAGAAGAAGACCGAGACTGAGGTACCAAGACAACCTAGAAAATGATTTGAAATCTATTGGAATTAGAGCATGGAGAAGAGTTGCCAAAAACAGGGGCGAATGGAGGATTGTTCTGAAGAAGGCTTTGGCTCATAAAGAGCTGTAACGCCACTGATGATGATGATTGTATTTATACGGTATTAAAAAACCATTGATGGTAATGAAAATTACATCTTACCTTAATGAGTACCTAATTACAATTATTACAATCGAAAGAATGTGATGAAAGATATTGAATGGCAAATATTGCATTAATCAAAATATTGTTCTATAAGTTTTTTTATAAGTATAAGTATTGTTCTATAAATATTGTTATAGTAGGGGAGCCAAGTATGTTAAACTTGCAGTTACTCGAGCGTTATGGGGACCTATTGGGTTGTGAAGGTTATCTCCTAATACCAAAAAAAGTTAAGTTTAGTTTTCCATTTAGTGGAGACTTTCCAATTTTTTATTTAATTTTCCATTACCAACAATCGTTTTTCCGATTATAGCGCCATCTATCGTCATTCGATAGATTTCTAAAAAAATTGAACATGTATTTTTCAGTTTTTTTGATCTGATGTTCATTTCGCGGAATATCGCAGGGTTCCTATTTAAAATTTTAAAGTTACCCTCCACTCCTCTCCGTGGACCGTCGTGTTTGGTATAATTAAATAGATTTTTGAAAAATATTGAACACGTATTTTTAAATTTTTGTTCTAACGTTCATTTCGCGAAATATTCGCTTTTTTTGTGAAACTTTGTGACTATCCCATTTCCTTACGTCCCGCTCTAATCGTCAGAGTTTTGAAATATACACTATTCTGTTACCTTATCTTAATCTAACTATTTCGAGTTTTTCTAACGATATATTTTTTGATCCCCCTTAACGAACTCCCCTGCATTAAGAGTCTACATATGGTAGGGGTACATTTACAGGGTACAAGGTTTCTCCTCATGTGATTTTCTGACGCTCTCGGGTAACTGCAAAAATCCCCGCTTGGGCTCCTCTATCATTCCGTGAGGTATACACAGCATAGATAATATCACTCTCATCGTAGCCATAAACTACAGCATCCACATTCCCAAGTCATCTTCGTTATTTAGTTCTATCCATTAACCACCGTTGCGAGTTTGCCGATTTTTTTATTGAAGCATCATCCACACCATCCTTTTATTAAGTTTTAGACTATCTCTACTTACTATCTCTCCCTCCAGTACCGCCACAGCCAAAATCGAACTTTGTCCTCCTCCAAAATGTGCCTCCAACATTGCCGATCCCGCGCCGATCTTCTCCATGTTTTCATGTCAATATAGGTCTAATTGCTGCTTTATAGATTCTTACTTGTGTGTCTTGTCTTAGGTGTTTGTTCTTCCAGATTGTGTCATTAAGAGATCCCGCCACTCTGCTTGCTTTTAAGCTTTGTTGTCGTACTTCTTCTTCAACATATCCATAACTACAGTTGAGTCCGCGAATCTTTACCCGTGCGTCATCATTTAAAGCATACGAAATAAGTTGATGATAAGTTGGAAATTGAAATTTACTAAACGCAACAGCATACTGTCACCTGTTGCGTTTAGTAAATTTCAATTTCCGACTTATCATCGACTTATTTCGTATGCTTTAAATGATAACGCACGGGTAAAGATTGGCGGACCCAACTGTAGTTATATCTATTGCCAGATATCTAAACCAAAGAACACAATTAAATATACAACACATTACGAAATTACCTCATAGTATGTTTTAATACCAAGTTTGACCAAGAATACTATGTAATTTGATACAAGAAAAATACCAAAAAATAATGTTATTTTTACCGAAATTCTTGTTATTCGAAATGCTCTCCTCCCAATTATTTCGGTTAACAAATATTTTCTGTACAAGCAGAGGAAATTTCGCCCAACTCACGAGGTAAGACATCTAAGGATCCACGCTCAGCTCGCGTAGGGGGTGGGGTTGTGAACCGTCGAAATCACTCAGCTCACCAAGACGACGCGACTGGTTTCGGAAGGTTTCGGAATATGGTGGGGATATACTTAATTCACCTATTATAGTCCTAGTAATGAAGCTTAAAATAGGACAAACCTCGCAATTTTTACAGAATGGATCGATTTGCTTGAAAGTAGTGGATAGTCCAAGGATCAAAATCTATATCATGCCAAAAGGCGCTTTTACCATGGGGGTGGTTGCCACCCCGTCTCGAGGGTGGAAATTTTTATTATATTTTGACCGCAAGAGTTGGTAAAAATATTAATTATAAGCAAAAAGCGTTCTATACATTTTATACAGTCTCTATTTTTTTCAGCAAAAAAGTGATCGTAAACAACCTCCTAATCACCACCCTAATTAAAATTTGTGATTGACCTGATTTGATTTTATTGACTTATGTATTGTTAATAGGTTCTAGAAGTTTTATCAGATTAGAATGATTAGTTTTTAAAGAAATGGAGTTAAAAGCGAATATCCAGTTTTTGTAGTCTGGTAAAAAATGCTCTTTTCTTCAGAATAGAAAGATTAGTATAAGAGATACGAAAAAATGTTTAAATATGAAATTGTAGCTTATTTAATTCCCAAGACCTTGGTTTGCAAAATTTTTTTACGACAAAAATTGAGTGAGCTATTGACAATTAAAACTTATAATATCATGCAAAAACCACCTTTACCAACCCTTTCAATGCCACCTCTTTTTGTGACTGAAAAGTTAAAAAAAAATTAATATTAATAACCTTAAAGTTCATATAAATAGCTAGAAAATTCTTTTTTAACAAACTTTCTAAGAGAAAAATATAAATGTTGCGGTTAAAAAATCAATATATTTTTTTGAAAAAAAAAGGAGAAATCCAATTGGAAACATAATAATGTAAGTTAGCGGTGTTTTTAATCATCGGCCTTATTTATTCTTCTATATTTATGTATTGTTAATAGATTCTAGAAGATTGACTAGCTTAAAATGATTAGTTTTTAAAAAACTGAAGTTTTTCTGAAAAACTAAAGCGAATACCAAATGTTTGCAATTTGGTAAAAAATACCATTTTCTTCAGAATAGAAAGAGTAGCATCAGATATACGAAAACATGTTTAAATATGAAATTGTAGGTAATTTAATACCCAAGAACTTGGTTTGATAAAATTTGTTCTACGGCAAAAATTGAGTGAATAGTTAATGAGTATAGGTACCATCGAAAAACATTGATTTTTGAAGTTATACTTCTTTACGCGCGATATGAGGGTGAATTTTTATATGTTAAAACCTACGATCCGGGCGCATGCGCATTATAACTTTGTTCTGATTGGATGTTCAAATGACATGTCAAAAATTATTCAATATGTCGGCTGTTTCAAAGCTGTGGTTTGATTATTTATGGTTGTTGCGTTTTGAAATTTGTGTGAAAAGAAACAACAAACAAAAGTTAGTTAATAGTTATACTGCCTTTTTAAATAGTTTTCGTATATATTTTTGGACTTTTGGACTATTTTGGACAAGAACTCATTCTAATTTGGTAAGTAGTTTTTATTATAATCATATTGTAATTATACATTTGGATTAGGTTGGAATAAATTTATTTTCTCAAGAATGGGGATTTTAGAGAGAAATCCGAAATTAGGTCCGATTTTTATTTTTAAATTATGATTTTTTGGCGTAGATTTATTTATCTAGTAGGTATGTAATGCTTTGATTTACATGCTTAATTTGATTACCAACAAAAGTTCTACCAATCTTCATCTAATAATATATTGTTTTCTTACTGTTTTGTTATATTTTAATATTTTCTTCCACAAAAATCAAACTACATAATTTGATTTAAATTCAGAATAACTGTCAAACAGTAAAACGTTCAGTTGCCCTATTTTTCCACATGACAAATAATGAGTAATTGGATGCAAGTTTTTATTTTTTTATTTTTTTTATGCATTTTATGATTGTAAGTATATTTATTATATAATTTTTTTTTTCAGAAAATGCGTATTTAAAATTTTTGCCAACAATTATTATCGTTCAGAAATAATTTTTTTCTTTGTGGCATTTTTCAATGTGTTTGTGTGCGTTTTATTCTTTTATTTTTTAAAATTTTTGGTATTGGCTTAATAAAAATTTTTAGAAAGTAGTAAGTACTAAAATTAGTTTAATATTTAAATAAAATATAAATAAACTGTTTAAAGTACATTATATCAATTTCGTTAAAATCACATAATATGTAATAGAAGTATAACTTCTTACGTGCGTACAAAGTACACACACATTCTTTTTTTAGATATAAAACTAACACTTTCGATAGCGAATAAATCAAAAACTATTAATTTTATCAAAAAAATGTATAGAACAGTTTTTACTTAAACTGAATGTTTTTATTATCTTTTGAACAGTAAAATATAATAAAAAATTTCCACCCCCGAGATGGGGTGGCAACCACCCCCATGGTAAAAGCGCCTATCGGCATCATATAGATTTTGATCCATGGACTATCCACTACTTATTCTCAAATTTTCAAGCAAATTGATCCATTCTGTAAAAATTGCGAGGTGAAAAGCTTTGGATCCTGGACTATTATACCTGGTTCCCGTTCAGCACACCGAGAATAATCAAATGGATTTCCAATCAGTTTTTATACCTCAGAGACGGTATAAAACACGTTTTGCTTAATACATTGGTGTACTCTAGATGATAAACTTATATTATCGTCATACACTGCCTGTCTGTTACCTTTAGCTCTATTGCATTTCGAATATTTATTTCTAACCCGATCTCTTCTGCTGCTGTTTCCCTACTGCCACCTTTTCTGTCTTTCTTTCTGCGAGACAGACAATATAATGCTGATGTTTGTAGTCCGCATAGACGGCACCCCCACAGTGCCGGATTAACCATTAGGCGGACTAGGCGCTTAACTTATCAAATAGGGCTAACTGAGACAAAAAAAGAGAATGGTTAATTTATGATTTCCAATCAAATTCAGTTTTTTGCTTTGTCTTCTGTCACATATCAGGAAAATACAACCGACTTCAAGACAAACTAAGCAGTTATCTTTAAAGGCATTTTTATATTCTATGTTCTTTCTATTCCCTCAATTTGGTAATCAATGTTGCAAGCAAATTTTGCTTAGAAGCTGGTAATTATTTTGGTATGGTACGTTTTTTTTCAATTTCTACCCACCGATGGGCCTTATAGTCTATTCATTCACGGTAACACGGACCATTCATTCATTCACGATCCATTCATTCACGGTACCAAAACCTCCGGAGTTTAAAGAACCTTTGGATTTGAAACAAGAGCTAGGATCTTGGATTGACGAAATTTGGTATAAGCATAGCTAACATATCAAAGAAAAAAGTGATATTATACTAATGTGTGTTTTTGCTCTACGGTTGAGTCCATCCCTTCTCGGGAGTGAAAAAATATACCGTCAAAATACGTCCGGAAGTGGATAAACTGACTAATTCTAAGCAACTTTCGTTCAATAGAATTTTATCAAGTCAATATATTTCAAGTTATTTGCAAGTGAATATCTTCATTTTTCAACAAAAAATAACAAGTTTTTAGACGGTTTTTCGCAAATAACTCAAAAAGTAAGTATTTTATCGAAAAAATATTCTTAGCAAAAATATAGCTTATAAAAATTTAAAAAAATGATGTATGTGTGCAGCATGTAGACCCAGTAGAAGCAGAATTGTAGCTAATGAAAAGTAGGTTCTTATTCATCAAATTCCAAATCGAATATTTCAACGTGAAACAATCAATAAAATTAATGAACCACTTTTCATGGAAAACTCATCATAACTTATTTAAATGTTTAAAAAAGCAGTATTCTTGTTTTTACAAAAAAATTTAACATAAAAAGTAAGCAAGATACGCTCAGAATAAAGTTGGTCCCATTTTTTGAGTAAAAAAAAACTGGTGAAAATAGCCCCCCAATTAGCCTCCCAAATGAAATTAATAATTATTGCTTCAAAAGCTACTTTACTTATGTATTGTTTATATGCTCTGTGAGATTTAGCGGTTTAATGTGCTTATTTATAAAAGGGCTGTAGTAGAATGGGCTTGAACAAGTCACTAATCATGAGTGTATGCTTTTTTATAAGCACTATAAACTAGTGAAACTTACAGATCATATAAATAATATACTTAAATATACTAAGTTTTTTCAAGATTATCATAATTTTCAGGATTTTTTTGCCAAAAAAAAAAAGGAATCAACATTATTTTAAGCTTAACTTGCTTAATTTTGATACTTGAGACTTGTTTAAAAAAAACAAAAATAAAACTTTTTTAACACTAAACAAGTTATAAAAAACTCATCATAACTTATTTAAATGTTTAAAAAAGCAGTATTCTTGTTTTTACAAAAAAATCTAACATAAAAAGTAAGCAAGATACGCTCAGAATAAAGTTGGTCCCATTTTTTGAGTAAAAAAAACTGGTGAAAATAGCCCCCCAATTAGCATCCCAAATGAAATTAATAATTATTGCTTCAAAAGCTACTTTACTTATGTATTGTTTATAATATGCTCTGTGAGATTTATCGGTTTAAAGTGCTTATTTATAAAAGGGCTGTAGTAGAATGGGCTTGAACAAGTCACTAATCATGAGTGTATGCTTTTTATAAGCACTATAAACCAGTGAAACTTACAGATCATATAAATAATATATTTAAATATACTAAGTTTTTTCAAGATTTTCATAATTTTCAGGATTTTTTTGCCAAAAAAAAAAGGAATCAACATTATTTTAAGCTTAACTTGCTTAATTTTGATACTTGAGACTTGTTTAAAAAAAAAATAAACTTTTTTAACACTAAACAAGTTGTGCTGATTTTTCAACGAAAATTCATTTTTTGGTTATTTACGTTGAAATATTTGATTTGGAATTTGTCGAATAAGAATCTACTTTTCATTAGCTCCAGTTCTGCTTATACTGGGTCTACATACTTCATACATACACCATTTTTTTAAATTTTGTATGCGCTATTTTTTCTAAGAATATTTTTCGATAAAATACTTAATTTCGGAGTTATTTGCGAAAAACCGTCTAAAAAGGTGTTTTATTTTTTGTTGAAAAATGAACATATTCACTCGCAAATAACTCAAAAAGTATTGATTTAGTGAAAAAAGTCGATAGAACAAAAATTATTTAGAATTAATCAGTTTATCCATGTCCACACTTATTTTGAATGTATGTTTTTTTACCCCCGAAGGGATGGCACTCATACCCAGGGCAAAATCACAGATCGACACAATATCCCTTTTTTTCTTTGACATATTAGCTATGGACTATTAATGAGAAGTTGTTACGGAATGTAAAAAAAATAAAAATTATCTTTTTTACATTGTCGTAATTTATTTTTGGCATAACTACTTCCCAAAACAACATAAATATCTGTAAATTTGTTTTAAGTAAATGGTCGCTATAAAGGGGCTTACTTCTTATGGCCGCCTAGGGCCCCATGATGCCTTAAACCGTCACTGCACCCCCACACAGTGACAGTGTCCCCCTCTTTGACAAGGGTTCAAGGAATGATGAAGGAGGAATTCCCAAGAAAATATTCAGTGTCAGTGTCACTTATGCCACACGCCACAAGTACAGTCAAAACTATGGTTTAGAGCAGTGATATCAAAGATCAAATGAGCAATTTTGAAAAAAAAGCAAAATTCACCATATTTTAAAATTTTACCCATAGAAAATATGGATATTAAGAAAGGTTGAAACGAACCTGGTATAAAACAAATCTAATGAAGCGAAAGTATAAAAGGTTTTTAGTCACGAATATGATACAATATCTGCAGCAATTAACTTCGTTTGCATTGCGTGTATCCTTGGTACTTGCGATTACAATAAAAAAAAAACAATCATTTTAGAATATCAAGATCTGTTCTGATCTCTCTTAATTTTGTTTTAATGAAGTACCATAAAATCTTTTCGCAGTAATGGTGAGTGCGGTAATGATCTTGTTTTTATTGTTAATCTTGGTGGTATGTTGTAGGTGGTCTAAGTATTGCTTAAGTACAGTTCTTATTAGGTGTCGTTAATCATGGAGGGAAATTTTTTTCTTTTAACTTTCAAGGTTATTTGTTTGCGCTACTTATTGATTCAATACAAGAAATATACAGGATTTAAAATTTCTAAGAGGCGTTTCAGTAGAATAAAATAATGAATATACAGGGTATCCCGAAAAGATGGGTCATAAATTATACCACACATTCTGGAGTCAAAAATAGTTCGATTGAACCTAACTTACCTTAGTACAAATGTGCTCACAAAAAAAGTTATACCCCTTTGAAGTTACAAAATGAAAATACATTTTTTCAATATATCGAAAGCTATTAAAGATTTTTTATTGAAAATGGACATGTATCATTCGTATGGCAGGATCATCTTATAGTGAGATTTGTCCACCTTATACAAATTTTATCGGCGTTTTGATCCCTTAAACTCCCCCAAACTTTTGTGTACGTTCCAATTAATTCATTATTGTGGTACCATTAGTTAAACAAAACGTTTTTTAAACTTTTTTACCTCCTAGTAATTTTTCGATAAGCGAGTTTTTAACGAGATGCGGCTTCTTTTTTAATATATTTACATAAACATTTTATGGGTCTATTGTTCCTTTAAACCCCCTAAATTTTTGTGTACGTTCCAATTAAACTATTATTGTGGTACCATTAGTTAAACACAGTGTTTTTAAACCTTTTTTGCCTCTTAGTTTTTTTTGATAAATCATCTTTTATCGAGATGTGGCTTCTTTTTCAAAATATACCTAAAAATGTAAATTATAAATACATTTTCAGATTATTAACAGGTCTCTATAATCGTAGTAGTCCTGTCGCCAGGGGGGGGGGGGGTACAACGGCCTCCTTTATTCAGATGGACTTGCATAAGTTTTTTTTAAGTATTTTGACCCGTAGAACACGAATTTTTTGGGTAACAGTCGATCCGGATGTCGATAAGATTGTTATAAACAAAGAACTTGAGGAATTACATAACAGCGATTTCTCGCAAAACAAAACATTTTTTTGTATTTTTTGGGTCATTATAAGCAAAAAATGTTCTCTTACAAGTTTTTTCCTAGGATGCATAGTTTTCGTTTTCGAGATAAACGAATAACTTGAACCCGAATAACTTTTGATTAAAAAATAAAATAGCAATAAAAAAAAAATTTATTTTTTTATTGTTAAACAAAGCTATAAACACATAGTGCTTGCGTGAGGTTTTCAATGATCTCCCATTTAAAATCGAACGAGTATGTAGAGTAGGTACAAGTGCAAGCGAGGCTATTTCTACGTAGAATGCATTAAAACGCATGTATTAGGCACGGGAAACATTATGTGTTTATAGCTTTGTTTAACAATAAAAAAATAAATTTTTAGCCATGCAAATAATCAAATTCGATAAAGTTTGACTTGAACTTTCAAATGCGGTAAGCAGAATTGCTATTTTATTTTTTAATCAAAAGTTGTTCGGGTTCAAAAATTACAATTTTTCGATTTTTTGAAAGTTCAACCGCGTTTATTCCGAAAACCATGCATCCTACGAAAAAACTTGTAAGAACAGTTTTTGCTTAGAATGATCCAAAAAATGCAAAAAAATGTTTTGATTTGCGAGAAATCGCTGTTATGTAATTCCTCAAGTTCTTTGTTTATAACAATCTAATCGACATCCGGATCAACTGTTACCCAAAAAATTCGTGTTCAACGGGTCAAAATACATAAAAAAACTTGGGTAAGTCCATCTGAAAAAAGGAAGCCATTGTACCTGCCGTGGCGACAGGACTATAGTTACAAATATGAGGTGAATTCGACAAATATTCAAAATATCTCGATAAACACTGGCTTATCGAAAAAGTCCTAGGAGCAAAAATGTTTTAAAAACAGCGTGTTTAACTAATGTTGCCACACTAATAATTAAATTCGAACTTACATAAAAGTTTGGGGGGATTTAAGGGAACAAAACCCCCATAAAATTTTTAAGGGCTACACAAATTCTACTTTAATGTTTATTTAAGATGCTGCTGTCATAAGAATGCCACATGTCCATTTTCAATGAAAAATCTCTAAGAGTTTTCGATATATGAAAAAAAATTGTTTTTCATATTGTAACTTCAAGGGGCTGTAACTTTTTTTGTGTGCACTATTGTATATAGGTAAGTGAGGTTCAATCAACCTATTCTTGACCACAGAATCTGTGGTATAATTTATGACCAATGTTTTCGGTACACCCAGTTTAATACCTACGTTTTGTAAGGTAAAATAATAACCCGTGTTGAGCTGCCCCCCCCCCCACTTGCAAAAATCAAAAAACAAATAGCCCTGATTTATGAGCTACTTATGAGCTCTCATATTCCGCAAACTAAAAATTTTGAGCTAGTTCCACTGAGCAGGAATTTGATACTTTAGCTGACTCAGCCCCCCCCCCCCCCCCCACTACTTAAAATTAGGAATATTGAATCGGTTGTTGCGGCAGAATTACGAGCTATTTATGAGCTCTTGAAATTATATAGTTTCGATTTTTAAGCTCATCCCCTTCACCCCCAAACAACCCTTTAATTGATATAACTTAAGAGAAAAATGCTGAGAAAACTTAAAATATATCGTATTGCGGATGTAATTCCTATAACTTATATACTCTAAGAATAAACTATTAAATCACGTGCATTTCGATTATTGAGCTACAACCCCTTCGCAAGAAAACCACCCTATCTTCCCGGCTTAAGAGAAAGTTGTACTTAAAATGCATTAAACTAATTATTTGGCGACTACATATCATTTAATAACTTATAAGCTTCCAAATTATGCGCCTTTAGATCAGTAAATTGCAATTTATTTAATTTATTTTGTATAGTGCAGTCACTGAAGGTAAAAATCAACGATTACTTTCAATTTCGGTGAACCTTCATCGATTTTCACGAAAATTGGTCAGTGGTTAGAGGATACGTCAAGAAACAAAGGTGACATGGGTGACATGACCTTGCGCCTTTACTCTGAGTGTGGATACCGCCCCTTCTCAGGGGTGAAAATTATTTTATTAAAAATAACTGCACAAATCAATAAAAGAACAAATTAAAAGCAAAATTTATTATATAAAGTTAATAAAATAAGTCAATACTTTTTAAGTTATTAAAGATCAAAGATTTTAATTATTCGTGAAAAAAATGCATGTTATGAAGCGGTTTTTCGTAAATCACTAAAAAACTGTAAGTTTTTACAAAAAAGTTAATAATATTTTAATTCGTATAGCTTATATTCTGAGAATAAACTCTTAAATCACGCGCCCTTCGATTATAGAGCTACAACCCCTTCCCAAGAAAACCATCCCATATTCCCGGCTTAAGAGAGAGTTGTACTTAAAATAATTTAAATTAATTATTTGGCGACTACATATCGTTTAATAATTTATGAGCTTGCAAAATATACGCATCTTAATTATTGAATTGCCATTTTCTTTCTATAGTGCAGTCACTGAAGGTAAAAACCAACTATGACCTTCGATTTTGGTAAATCTCCATTCATTTTCACGAATTAACAATAACAACTTGGGGTTTTAACCTGGGGTATATGTCACCCCTTCTCGGGAGTGAAAATTAATTTATTAAAAATAACCCCACAAATCGAGAGAGGGACAAATTGTAAGCAAAATTTGTTATATAATGTGATTAAAATAAATCAATACTTTTTGAGTTATTAAAGATCAAATATTTTAATTTTTGTGAAAGAAAATGCATGCTTTAAAGCGATTTTTCATAAATAACTCAAAAACTGTAAGTTTTTACAAAAAAATGTTCATTACTAAAATTGAAGCTAATAAAAAATATAATAAATTGCTTACTTTAAAAACCCTTTAATGTTAATTTAAAGTAGGTTATTGGTAATTAAATGTATATTTTTTTCTGCCACTGTTAAAATCTAAGGATTCAAGCTTAAATAACGGAAAAGAGATGCATTTTATAACACTTAGGTACTAAATACTTGTCAAAGTACTTAGAAATACCTATCAAAAATGAGCTCCAGAAAAAGTTGATAGCATCAAAATCCGCTCACCAATTTTCGTGAAAATGAATGCAGATTTACCGAAATCGAAGGTCATAGTTGATTTTTACCTTCAGTGACTGCATTATAGAAAGAAAATGGCAATTCAATAATTGAGATGCGTATATTTTTCGAGCTCATAAATTATTAAACGATATCTAGTCGACAAATAATTAATTTAAATTATTTTAAGTACAACTCTCTCTTAAGCCGGGAATATGGTATGGATTTCTTGCGAAGGGGTTGTAGTTCAATAATCGAAAGGCGCGTGATTTAAGAGTTTATTCTTAGAATATAAGCTATACGAATAAAACTACTATTAACTTTTTTGTAAAAACTTACAGTTTTTCAGTGATTTACGAAAAACCGCTTCAAAACATGCATTTTTTTTCACGAATAATTAAAATTTTTGATCTTTAATAACTTAAAAAGTATTGACTAATTTTAATAACTTTATATAATGCATTTTGCTTATAATTTGTTCTTTTATAGATTTGTGCAGTTATTTTTTATAAAATAATTTTTCACCCCCGAGAAGGGGCGGTATCCACCCTCAGGGTAAAGGCGCAAGGTGGTACCATATCACCTTTGTTTCTTGAGGTATCCTCTAACCACTGACCAATTTTCGTGAAATCGATGAAGGTTCACCGAAATTGAAGGTAATCGTTGATTTTTACTTTCAGTGACTGCACTATATAAAATAAATTGCAATTTACTGATTTAAATGCGCTTAATTTGAAAGCTTATAAATTATTAAATGATATGTAGTCGCCAAATAATTAATTTAATGCATTTTAAGTAGAACTTTCTCTTAAGCCGGGAAGATAGGGTGGTTTTCTTGCGAAGGGGTTGTAGCTCAATAATCGAAATGCACGTGATTCATTAGTTTATTCTTAGAGTACATACGCTATAGGAATTATATCCGCAATACGATATATTTTAAGTTTTCTCAGCATTTTTCTCTTAAGTTAAATCAATTAAAGGGTTGTTTGGGGGTGAAGGGGATGAGCTCAAAAATCGAAACTATATAATTTCAAGAGCTCATAAATAGCTCGTAATTCTACCGCAAACACCGATTTAATATTCCTATTTTTAAGTAGTGGGGGGCTGACTCAGCCCCCCCCCCCCACTAAAGTATTAAATTCCTGCTCAGTGGAACGAGCTCAAAATTTTTATGGGAGCTCATAAATCAGGGCTATTCGTTTTTTAATTTTTGCAAGTGGGGGGGCAGCTCAACACGGGTAACAAATTAGGAAAATACAAGAAAAAGTTATTTACCAGCAATTTTATTGCTGGAATCGAATCTGATGGCGCGTCTGTAGTGGTAAATTTTTCTTGCGTATTGAACTAATAGTTCGTCGCAAGAATAATTTGCGTAGCTGGAATTTGCATCACAAATTTTTAGCAGTGAGGACGCGCTGCTCAAACCATTTGATCTTCGCTCGAAAACGATAACCGATGGAGCGTGTGCGTTGTGTGCGTCTAAAATTCTTGCGTCCGATTTATGCGACGAACACGTCCACTCTAGCAAAATTTACTTCGAGCACGCAAATATTCCGTAATTTTTACCGATGCGGATGCGCCATTAAGATTGTATACACTATGATGATACAAATAAAAGGAATAAATTCGGTATTTCATAAACCGACGATATTATGAAAGAATTCCGAAACAGGGCGATTTTTTTAAATCATGATATTTTGGCATATAATATGTCATAGGAGTGACGTCATCCATCTGGGCATGATGACGTAATCGGTGATTTTTTGAATGAGAATAGGTGTCGTGTGCTAGCTCATTTGAACGTTTATTCAATTATCTATTCAGTAATATAAACATTAACAAAATAATTTATACAGGGTCTTTTACACAGGGTATATTACACAAAAAGAAAAAGATAAGTAATTTATCTAATTTAAAATATAGTTTACTGATGTCAGAAAACAGAAAAAATGGTTATTTGAGAAATAAACATTGCTTCTCGCTTAGAGGAAAGTATGATAGTCCAGGATTACTAGGGCTATCTTCTCCCGGTAAGGGTGGTTAACCCTTATCCGAGGGGTGGAATGATTAATAGTCGTTTCACTGTTGAAGTTGTTTTATTATACTCGCCTGAGTACAAGCTGGTAGCAACCTACGTAACGTCGTCTCGCGGAGTGTAGATGACACTATCTTTTAATGTGAATAATCTTACATCTAATAAAATAGAATGACGAATGTGGAATGTGTAATGAGGATTCCCTTATTATGTTTTGGTTGTATAAATATATTTAAAAGTGCAAAGTCAGCGTCGACCCTGAAAAGTGTTTATAGTGGCTGTATGTATAATTACACCTCACGATCTAGGTCAACAATGTTTATGTAACGAAAGAAGGTTGGAATTGTTTATGATGACATTTAAATAACCGAAAGAAATTAGCGTAGATAATTAAAGGGTGTTTTTAAAAGATATCTAATGAGTACAGATGAATTCTTGTACACCTTTCCCTCATAAGAATTTTCTGACTACGGGCAGAAAATTTTGCAAGTAGTGCTACCAACCCATACTGTGTTGTAATCAATACAAAAAATTTATTTTATATACAAACTTCCTAAAACTACGTAAATACATAAATAAAAATAAAAATGTTCGTTTAACAACATTGTTTCATCACACTTGTCACTCACTGTGTTTTCGGATTGTAAGCATATAATCTATTCTTATGTATTTCCTTGATTTTATTGTTTTCTATTCTGATTTTACAATTAACGTTATTTACTTCTGTTATTGTGAAAGGACCTACATAAAGACTATCAAACTTACCATTCTCTTCCCTTTTTACCAGGACTAGGTCTCCTATTTTAAAGTTTTGAGGTGTTGCTTTGAGCTTATTCTTTTCTTGCCGCTCTTTTTTGTGTTTTAATAAGAAGGTTCTGGCTCTCTCGTGTGCGCTTTGTAGTTTGTATCGTAACTCATTGTAGTAGGCATCTATATTGTAACATGGTTGAATCTCCTGTGTAAGGTCTTCCGGTAGGTTAACCTTCCTGCCATATAGCAGTTCGAACGGTGTGTATCCATGATACGCGTTAGGGGTTGTATTGTAGCAGTATGTGAACATTCTGCAACACACATCCCAATTTTCTCTGTCTTCGTCGATGAATGCTCTTACGTACTCGTTCAACGTTCTGTGTAGTTTTTCGCAACTTCCAATGGACTGTGGGTGGTATGCCGTTGAAAAGTTGTGCTCTATTTTTAATAGCTTTGTTAATTCCTGCATTACTTCGTTCTTATACTCTGTGCCTTGGTCTGTTCTTATTTGCTTCATGAGTCCGTATGTTGGTATGAAATGATCAAAGATTCCTCTTGCTATTGTCTCTGCTTCTTTATTGCACACTGGTATGCTGACCGCGTATTTTGTCAGTTCACACAACATTGTGATACAGTATCTATTACCTTCATTACTTCTAGTGAATGGACCTATTGTATCTATGTATACTATGTCCCATGGTTTGGAAGATGTGTCCGATATCACGAACTCTTCGACATGTGTTCGTTTCGGTTTGTTAATTTGACATTTGTGGCATTGTTTAACGTATTTTCTTACGTCTTTTTCCAAATTTTTCCATCGGAATCTTGCCTTTAGCTTCTTTATTAGTCTATTATTCCCTACGTGTCCTCCGAACATCGGGTGATTATGGTATTCTTCTATTAATCTGTGTTTTTCTTTGTCATCTTTTATTGTTTCTGGTACTTCACATATGTATATTTCTATATTCTTCAATTTTTTATTTCCTTCTTTAATAAATTCATCAATTGTGCACAATTTAAAAATAATATCATTTACGTATATCTTTACTTTACGTACTGCATTCTCTACCGCCAGCTTATCGAGCTATGCCAACGCTTGGTTTAAATCGAAATGATCCAATCCTGTGGCTATGCTTTTGCTGCATTTTATTTTGTTTTTGGCCCTAATGCTCAGTCTTGGTGAGATTAGTTCTGCTCCAAAGGACAAAATTGGTAGTCTATGCGCCTCTAAATTATTTAGTACCTTCCTTACTGTCTGTTTGGTGGCTTCTGGCTGTAGTGCGAGTTCACTTTCAGCCTTTGTTTGTCTTGCTTCCTTCTCCTTTTCTCTTGCTTGAGCTCTTGTTATAGCTAGTATATGGGTGTTGTCTATCTATAGGTTCTTTAGTTGATGCAATGTTATTCTTGAAAGGCTGTCTGCGTAGTTACTTTTCCCTGTTATATACTTTATTTCGAAGTCATATTCTTCTAGGTCTAATCTGATCCTCGTGAGTTTTGAGGTTGGTTCTTTCATTGCAAATAGGTGTGTCAAAGGTTTATGGTCTGTTTTTACTTTGAATGTTGGTGCTCCATATAGATAACATTTAAAATAATTAATTCCCCAATGAATCGCTAGTAATTCCTTAACGATTATAGGTTTATTACATTCTCCTTTACTAAAACTTCTTGATGCATATGCTATAGGTAGGTCTATTCCGTTGTAATCTTGACTTAGGATTGCTGAACAACTCTCATTGGATGCGTCTGTTGTTAGGATAAACTGTTTGTTGAAATCAGGATATTTTAAAATTGGTGGTTTCGTCAGAGATGCTTTAAGCTTTTTGAATGCTTTTTCACACTCCTCAGACCAAAAAAATTCTACTCCTTTCCTCGATAATCTGTTGAGTGGTCTGCATATTTCCGCAAAATTTTTAATAAAACGTCTATAATAGTTGCAAAATGCTACAAATCTCTTCGTTTCTTCCGCTGTCTTAGGTGTCGGATATTGTTCAATTGCTGCATACTTCGCTTTGTCGGGTGATACTCCCTCTTGAGAAAGATCATGTCCTAAATATGTTACTTCCCTTCTAAAAAATTGACATTTTCCTGGGTTAAGTTTCAAATTGAATTTTCGACATGTCTCAAATGTCTTTTTCAGGTTGTCTAGGTGATGTTTTTCGGATATTCCAATTACTACGATATCGTCCATGTAAAGAAATGCTTTGTCTGGTGTTAATCCTGAAAATTCTATTGACATCATTCTTGAAAAGCTATTCGGGCTTACATTTAATCCAAAAGGTAATCTGGTAAATTGAAATGCTCCGTTTTCCGTGCTAAACGATGTGTATTTTCTCGATGACTTTTCTAATGGTATTTGATGAAAACCTGACATTAAGTCTATAACTGAAAACCATTTTGCTCTTCCTAGTTGATCTAATATCGAATCTATTCTTGGTAATTGGAATGTGTCTGTAACTATCTTCTTGTTCAATTGTCTAAAATCTATGCATAATCTCCATGCTTTTCCTCCATCTATACTACTGGGCTATTGTACTCGGATGTAGATGGTTCTATGATTCCTTGGTCTCTTAGTTTTTGTACTTGTCGATTTAATTCCTCTGTTTGCGCATGAGGTGTCCTATAATTCTTGATATATACCGGAGTTTGGTCTTTAACTCTTAGTTTCTGTTCGTAGAAATTGTTACAGGTTAACATATCATGCCTTAGGGCGAATATGTCTGCATATTCTTCGCATAACGATACTAAGTTATCTCGTATATATTCTGGTATGTCTAATTTCAGTGATTCTCGTAATTCTTTTTTCCTATCCTTGCTGTCGTTGACTAGTCTATATATATTTGAATAGTTTAATGTCCAACGTCATGATTGTGCTTGCCTCTACATTTACTGTTTCGTATGTTGTGTTCAAAATTTTGATGTATAGATTATTACTTGAAATAATTGCTCTTGCTATGAATATTCCTGGTTGTATTTCTTGTTGCTCCACTATCCTGTCGTTCCTTAGCGTTTGAAAAATTTTGACTATTCTGTAAATTTCACATCGGGGTGGTATTATTATGGTGTCATTATCTATATTATCCAGAATTTTCGTACTAATGTAACAATCGTTGTCCTCTTTAATGTGCATTTTAAGGTTTGCGTAGTCCAGTATACATTGAAAGTTAGAAATAAAGTATCTCCCAATGATTCCGTCTGTTGGAATTGGAAAGTTAGGTTCTACCAATTGAAAGATGTGTTCGAATCAAGTTCCTTTTACTTCTAGTGTTGTCTCAACTTCTCCCATTGTTTGCAACTCTCCTTTAGTGACTCCTTTTATTTTCGCCTTTGTGTTTGGTTTGACCTGTTTCTTCATAAAATCTTGTGAACATTTTTGTATTGAAATATCAGCTCCTGTGTCTATGATAAAGGTGCTTGTGTTTTCAAGGATTCCTGTTTTCATTCGTACAAAGTTCGTTAGGTTCAGGTCGAAGTTGTAAATGTTATATTTTATTTCTGCCTGTGTGCTTCCAACTTCTTGTTCATTCAAAACCCCAACTGCTGGTTTTCTTGTTCTTCTTGACTGTCCTCTATCTCTAGTAACCTTACGTTCCTGTTACGTCCTCCTCTCTGGTTTCCTCTGTATGTTTGATTGTTAAATTGTCTGTATCTTCTGTTCGAATAATTTCGTTGATTGTCCGTTGCTTCTCCTTCGTTCCGTTGTCCGAAGTTATTTCTTCTTCCTCTGTCATATTTGTTATGGTATCCTCTTCTGTATTGCTGCTGTCCTCTCCTATTCTCGTAGTTTGTCCTATAATTTAAGACTCTTCCTTGTGCATTTTCTTCAGTCGTATCGATCGATAAAAATTTAGATACTACTTCCTGCGGTGATGTAAAGTTACCTGCTTCCAGTATTAGCTTAGCTTTCTCTGCATTAACGTTTCGTTTCATTGTTGTTACTACTGTTTCCGTCGTATATTTCTTCGCTAACTCCAGTGGCATTCCTTCCGCTATCTATGCTACTTTTAATTGTTCTGCTAACTCTTCCACTTCAAATGCGTACACTGCTGCATCTCTATGCCCTTGCCTTTTCTTGGCTAATTTGGCTATTAAATTCTTCGGATTATCACCTCTTAGTTCTTTCTTCAGTGCTTCAGCTATCCGTGGAATCGTATCTTCCGTGGTTATTAAGTTCCTAGCCTTATTGGTAAGTCGTGTTTTTATTAGCGTTACAGCTGTGTCTTCATGACCTTCTGCCAATTTTCCAAGTAGTTCTAATGCGTCCAAAAATGGTTGTAATTTCCCTGCGCTTCCATCGAACTCGTTGGGCAATATCTTGCTTGCGATATTCAAAAATTCATTGATTGTCAGAGCCATGTTTAATATTGTTATATCTTGTTTTATGTCACCTTTTTCCTCTTTTATTTCGTCGTTAATTATTTCTTCTTCTACTTCCTCGTCGCTTTTTCCTTCTTCTACTTCCTCGTCGCTTTGTTCCTCTTCAACTTCCTCGTCGATTGGTTGATGTATTGAATTTGGAACCACTGTTCTTACATTTACTGCTTGAAATGAGCGTATAACTTTGTCTCTGATTTTTCCAAAATATTTGTTGCACGTTTCCCTCTGTTTGTCCGAAAGTGCTTCCCAGTTTTTCTTAGTTAAGTGCGTGAACTTGTTATAGGATTTAATTAGCTGTGTCGTTACTTCTTCCTGTATGTCCTTAGATTTCGGTACTTTTTTCTTTAAGACCCTTCTGCTCTGTCTTCCTACTTCTTGTGCAAGTTCCTCAACTATTTTGACAAAATCTTCCCAAGTAACTTTGTTGCTACTCATTTATACATAATTTTCTATCCTCAGTTCCTGCACTTCTTAGCGAAAATATAAATTCGATAGTCTTACGGTGTATATAGATATGTGGTATATAGATATATAGTAAAAAATAACGAGATAAAAATAATACGTCAATATATGGTAAAAATATGTAAAAAAAAATTGCAATAATAATAAATAATAGTTCAAAAATAAATAACGTTATATTAACCCTTGTAAATAAGTAGTTAGAATAATAATGTAAATGTATTATGCATATAGCGTATATTTGTTATATATTTATATCGTATATTTATATTGATAGTGTATATTTACGATAGCAAATATTAAAATCATAAAAAAAATTGCAAAAATGTACCCTCGTAATAAATAATATAAATAATATATACCTCAAATAATAATGGTAATATGCCATGTGAATAACTTTAATATGTGTTAAAAAAAATTCCAATAATACCCATAAAGATAATTAAAAATAAATAGATAAAAATACTAGAAATATACCTTACATTACTGCTATATCATTCATTTGTTAAGAAATATCGTGGAAATACCATAAGAACAAAATATAGACTCACCACTTTAAACGTCTGTGTTCGTATCACCAAAAAGTTCTCGCTGCACGTTCCATGGCATTGTCCATTGTCCCACGATGTTCCATCTCCATACCATTCCATTTTCCATACCTCAGCTCCGTCTCGGGCCTGACGTCTCCATCGTTTTCCTATATACCACACTGTTCTAGGGTGGTCGAGGTGCCAGAACATTGACGCTTTTCTCCATACTCTTCTCGTCTACCAGTCCTGTGACGTCTTTCCAGTCTTTCTTCCCTGGCCTTGGATCGCCATATGATAGTCCAGGATTACTAGGGCTATCTTCTCCCGGTAAGGGTGGTTAACCCTTATCCGAGGGGTGGAATGATTAATAGTCGTTTCACTGTTGAAGTTGTTTTATTATACTCGCCTGAGTACAAGCTGGTAGCAACCTACGTAACGTCGTCTCGCGGAGTGTAGATGACACTATCTTTTAATGTGAATAATCTTACATCTAATAAAATAGAATGACGAATGTGGAATGTGTAATGAGGATTCCCTTATTATGTTTTGGTTGTATAAATATATTTAAAAGTGCAAAGTCAGCGTCGACCCTGAAAAGTGTTTATAGTGGCTGTATGTATAATTACACCTCACGATCTAGGTCAACAATGTTTATGTAACGAAAGAAGGTTGGAATTGTTTATGATGACATTTAAATAACCGAAAGAAATTAGCGTAGATAATTAAAGGGTGTTTTTAAAAGATATATAATGAGTACAGATGAATTCTTGTACAGAACATTTTGACGCCTGTCAAAATTTTTGAATGTATTTTAAATGTTATTATTTTTTTCGAATCCTGAGAAAACTAATAAGTATTTTTAAAAAATTTAAACGCAGAATGAAAGATTACTTTATTATCGAGGGCCGAAAGTCCCTTAGCATGAATAAAAAGTTTCTTTTGAATGAGATGTTTGAAATTAAAATCACAGTAAATTTTCTCTTAGTTTTTCATCCCTGTAACTTATTAAAATAAACATTATAAAAGTTTTCAGGGACTTTCAGCTCTCGGTAATAACGTAATCTTTCATTCTGCGTTTAAATTTTTCAAAAATACTTATTAGTTTTCTCAGGATTCGAAAAAAAAAATAAATCCCATTAAAATAGCATTGAAGCCGAAAGTTCGTACCCATCCCCTTAACTTCAATGTTTAAGCCAGCTCCTGGCAGCCACTTAACGCTTGGAAGTTTGAACATTTAATTAAGCGAAAAGCAGTAAAATGTATCTTGAATTAAATAAATTACATAAATTCTTCTTTTTTGTCAATTAATTTAATTCAAAATTTATTTTCCTAACCACCCTGTATAAATAATTAGGTACATTAATGTTTATATTACTAAATAGAGAACTAAATAACCTTTCAAATTAGCTAGCACACGTCCCCTATTCTCGTATAAAAAAATTATCGATTACGTCATCACGCCCATATGAATGACGTTACTATTGTCCTTTTCATGAGCATTTTTCAGTGCGTAACAAATGATAGGAAAAAGGGTAAGTCCGTGATAATACACATTTATGACATTTATTCTAACATGACATTTTAGTTAAATCTGACAGTTGTCACATTTTATTTTCAATTTGGAATAAAAACAAATCAAATGTGTTTCTTGCATTTATAAAATGGTATTTTCTTTGATTTGTATAGTCTTATAAATTATACAGATTATATTTGTAATATTATTATCTAATTAAAAAAAATATTTTTTTTATTATGGCGCCATTTATCGACAACTAGAATAACTAGAATAAATGTTGTAAATGTCTGTAATCACGGACGTGCCTTTTTTTCTATCACATAAAATTTAATGCGTTAGGAAGAAATCGAAAAACTGTGACGCACTGAAAGATGATCATGAGAAAAATAATAGTATGATATATATGCCAAAAAATTACAATTTAAAAATAGAAATCGACCAGTTTCGTGATTTTTACTTAAAATTAGCAGCTTACGAAATAACGAATTTATCCCTTCATTTGCACCACACAATAATACACTCAACCAAACGAATATGGAATCATCTGATATTTTTTATTATTTTAAGGGAACTATTACTAAATTAAATATTCTTTCATCGCATCTCTCAGAAGCCTAACAACATAGGCTATTGATTATATTCAAAATAAGATAGCTAAAAGGAACTACAACGTTAACGGGGTTTTATTATTTCATATGGTCAATTGACATCTATATATGAAAAAACCGCGGAGTGCTACCATTTAAAGGGGTGCGTTTTTGAGAAATGGGTGAATTAGTCCCTGGGCACAGGTTACATTAGGGTGAGTTATATGCACTTTTGGTACAAACTTATCTACATAAAAATTGTTCCTGGTTAAATTTCCTATCTAAATATCACTTTTCAAAGTCAATGATACTTTTTTTTACAAAAATATATTCAAAAGAAAAAGCATAAAGAAACCCAAAAGAAAGAAATTTTGTTTTGTCCCATAACTTTTGTCCACAAGGATATAGGTACAGACATTGCTTTACAGAAAAAAAAAACCTACATATTTCTTCTTTAAAATATTGTTTAGTAGAGGTAATTAGGATTTATAGTTTTCGAAATATGATTTTTCAAAATTCTCCACTCACAGCAATGTTGGGCAATTTTCCTTGTTATTTCGCAAATATTGTTCTGTAACTTTTTTATACGTAACTTTAGGCATACGCAGTGGTACATGTAATAGGAACAGAAATCAATTACCTTTAAAATGGTCTACTGTATAACGTTGTACGACTTTTTTTGAAGAGAATATGGTTTTTCAAGCCTTTATACTTTTAACGATTTTTTATAATATAATATAAAAATAAAATAATATTATAATATAATACATAATATAATATTATATTATATATACTATATACCTAATATGTACCTTAATATATGCTAATACCTAATATAAAAAAAATATTATTTTTTACATTTTTTACGATTATTTTTTAAATTTCTCATTATAACTTTTTTTCTTGTACATGAATATAGGTACAATAAATATATTGCTCAATAAAGAGGGCTTACTTTCTGTTCTTTAAAATGGTGTATCATCTATATTTAAATAATTGAAACCGAGTGATTCTTTGATATTTTTTTACCTGTATTATTTAAAATTATTTCTTTTACAAAAATTACATAAACATTAGTCTTAGAAAACATCACTTTAGTTAAAATTATTTAAACGTTGAAATTTACAAAATTTTCAAAATCAAGGTCCATCTCTTTGTTAGCATTAGCTTCAATATCTTCCTCTGACACCCACCCATCTTAGAGTTCCCACAATTAGTACCCATGCACATGCACCCTTTGCAGAATATTGAACAACTATTCCTATCTTCCTACAACCGCAGTTTTTTGTACATCCTTTGGTACATTAACATGCTATTTTTTCAAGCAAAGCTTGTGTTGCAGGAGCTTTGACTGTAAATATTGGAATTAATCCATATTTTGAAGTTTGCCCGGCCGAGTCAAGTGGATCTAAAGTATTACCTATAAAAAATAAGATTCAATCATAACACACAATCACATAAAAAAGTTATAGTGAGAAATTTAAAAAATAATCCTAAAATCAAAAATAGTTGCAAGTACTTATTACATTTTGAAAAAGCATATCTTATTCAAAAATAATCCTAGAATTTTTTATAATACACCATTTTAAAGTAAACAGAATAAGCTTTCTTTTGTATTATATAATATATACATAAATTTAGAAAAAAAAAGTTATAATGGGAAATTTAAAAAATAATCGTAAAAAATATAAAAACTAGTTAAAAGTAAAAAATCTTGAAAAAGATAACCTCTTTAAAAGAAGTCGTACAACATTATACAGTAGAACATTTTAAAGGTAACTGATTTCTATTCCTCTTACATGTACGATTGCATATGCCTAAAGTTACGTAGAAAAATTTACAGAACAATATTTGCGAAATAACAAGGAAAATTGCCCAAAATTGCTGTGAGTGGCGAAATTTGACAAATCATATTTCGAAAACTGTAAACCCTGATGACGTCTACCAAACATCATTTTAAACAGAAAATATGTAAGTTTTTTTATGTTAAGCAATGTCTATACCTGTTTCCCCGTGGACATACGTTATGGGGCAAAAAACAAAATTTCTTTCTTTTGGGTTTCTTTGTGCTTTTCTTTTGAATATATTTTTGTAAAAAAAAGTATCTTTGACTTTAAAAGTTATATTTAGATAGGAAATTAAACCAGGAACAATTTTTATGTAGACGTGTTTGTACCAGAAGTGCATAGAATTCACCCTAATGTAACCTGTGCCCAGGGACTAATTCACCCATTTCTCAAAAACGCACGCCTTTAAATGGTAGCACTCCGCGGTTTTTTCATATATAGATGTCCATTGACCATATGAAATAATAAAACCCCGTTAACGTTGTAGTTCCTTTCTATAGTACATAATCAATAGCCTAACGGGTTATAGAACCAAATCAACATACCTGCGAGCTTTTAAAGTTGGTTGGATGAAAATTAAAGGATTTTTTTACCGATCATAATTCCTCCCATGACCATTCCTCTTTTATATTTATGAACAAATCTGGCAGTTTTCGTTCTTGCTTGTCTTCCTTGCCCTCTAAGTACACGAATTCGTTAATCATCTCATTTTACACATCCTACTTTCGTTTGAAAATAGCACACTTTTCTAATTTCCAATGTTCCAGTTTTGGTGTTGAAGACACCAATTTACGTGATCAATATTGTGCTGGCGGGTTAACTCGGGATCCCGTAACTTCCTAATGATATATAGTCCTTGGGCTCGGCAACTCTTCTTCTTATCGTTTCAACTAAAATATTTACACCTATAGCTTCCAAAAGCTGCAGGTTTCAAATACATAGTGATTCCATATAAGTTTGGTTGAGTGTATTAGTAATATAGGTAAGCAAAGTCCGCACAAAGTGTGCTATTTTGTTTATTAACAAATTAGTGATCCGAAATCTTCTTAATTCTCATCTAAAATTTTAGGGTATATTCTTTATTAATAATTAAATACATTGGTGATATAAAAGCTTGTTAGCAGATTAGTAGATTATATTTCTGGAAGCCGGCGACAATGTAACAAATAGTTTATCAACAATTAAATATTTAATTAAATATTTACGGTCGCAATAATAACCATAATAATTATGATACACCAAATTAACCAGGCATTTCTAAAAAAAGGTACTGTGCGTATCTAACGTACTTTACAGAATTGAAATTGGACTATTTGAGCAGCCTCAGGAAGGTTTTATAATTATTCTAAACGATTTTTTGGCTTACAAACAAATAGAACATCTCTGCAAATATTAGATTAATGGTTATTTATTATATAAGTGTTAAAAGTACAATTTTAAGGCACGCTTATCATACAATATCATACGTATATCATACAATATTTTTTCTACAAACGTCTTATATATCAACAATTATAATTTATTTATTATCATTTATTTATTCTATATACAGGACAATACCTACAAAAACTTTTACTTGAACTTGACTGACATTCCATTTTTATATTTTTCTTGACATTACATCAAAACTGCCTATACGCTATGAGCTCGTAGGTAGAGGGGATAATTAAAAATTCGCGAGCGCCAGTAGTGACAAGTCTGTAACCTTTTACTGGAAATTTGACATAATAGCTCAGTGTTTCCCAAAGTGTGGGTCGCGACCCCCTGGGGGGTCGCAATGAGGTACTAGGGGGGTCGCCGGAAATTTCCAAAATAAGACAAAAACACTACTTTGTTAAATCATGTATTTTTATTTTAATAAAGCCGTAAATAAAAATTAACAATTAATTATCAAACGAAACTAAAAACTAAATATTAAAAGTCCTTAAAAGTAAAAGAAAAAAATAAAGTCAACTATTACAATGTTAATGAGACCCATGCGCCTGTTTTTTTGAAACTTGTCTTTCAAATCTAGGCTGTGTATTTGAGACACACACAATTATATCGTTTTCAAGTACGAGACGATTTCTCACTTTTGTTTTAATGGCAGTCATAGACGAGAAACTTAACTCACATAAATATGATGTTACAAATGGAACCAAACATTTTACAGCTTCATTCGCCAACTGAGGGTATTCCTGCATCTTTTTGGTCCAAAATTCGTCCGGGTTCTGGGAAAAAAATTGGAGCTTCAACATTCCATCACTTGATATTTCAATAAGTTGTTCTTTCATGTTTATTGGTATTTCAGCATGTTGAAAGGAATCGGCTAAAAACGGATTCAGTATCCATCTGCAACTGTCGTAACTGTTTTGAATTTCTTCGGGGAAATAATCACAGAGCTGTTGTTTTAAATTAAGCAAAGTAACTTGCATGCCTGCATAAACTTGTTCAAAATTTTGTAGCACTGTAACATACATTTTCTATAATTTCCTGAACGCACTGGAATGAATCGAGCTGCTTTTTGCCAAGTGAAGTTGACCATAAATCGATTTTTCTTATAAACCCCTTAATTTTATCTGTGGCTGTAATTATATTAATGTCGCGACCTTGCAAATCACTGTTCAAAATATTTAATTGTTCGAATATATCAGCAAGGAAACCTAGTTTCAAAAGCCAAATAGGATCAGAAAATTGATTTTCATATGGGGACTTCTCATCTTTCAAATACATTAAAAGCTCTGCTCTTAAGTCAAATACTCTTTTTAAGACGTTGCCCCTTGAAAGCCACCTTACTTCGGTGTGATAAAGAAGATTTTGAAATATAGCACCCATGTCTTCGCAGATTTTTCGAAAAATACGGGTCTGTAAAGCTTTTCGTTTAATGGAATTTACAACTTTAATGATGGATTTCATAACACAGTCCATTTCAGGAGGTGAAGCTTTTGACGCCAGAGCTTCTCGATGTAAAAAACAATGTCTCCATGTGGCATTATTTCTTGTAATCTGACGACAAGACCAGATAGATGTCCTGTCATAGCTTTAGCGCCATCTGTGCATATAGCAATACATTTTCCCCAGTCAATAACATATTTACTTGTGCGTTTCACAAAACTGTCGAATAAACATTTTCCAGTGGTATTGGTCTCCAATGGGGAACAAAATAAAATATCTTCTTGAATGCCATTATTTGTATCATATCTTACAAACGTAATAAATTGGGCACAGTTAGATATATCCGTGGATTCGTCCATTTGAAGAGAGAAGTACGTGCATTTATTAAGATTTTCCACAACTTGCGCTTGAATATCTTCTGCCATATCACTAATTCTTCTTTGGATAGTATTATTTGACAGAGGTATTGTTTTTAACTTTGCAGACTCTTTTTCACCAATCATTATATGTACCATTTCAACAGCTGCTGGCAAAATCAGATTTTCAGCAATTGTGTGCGGATTACTAGTTTTGGCAACGCGATAAGCAACTTTATAACTTGCTAATAATGCTTTTTCGTTAGTAGTGGTTGCCAATTGAAAAGTATCTTGCTGTTTGTGAAGGACGTTCAGCTTTCTTTCAAAGAATTCTACGGGTTTGTCTTTTTTATCTGGATGTTTGCTATTTAAATGTCGAAGTAACTTTGATGGCTTCATGCTTTCGTTTGACAATACTTCTCCACAAATAACACATTGTGGTTTATTGGAAATAATGGTAAAACCATATTTAAGATATTCATCACTGTAAAGTCTGTTTTTATTTTTATTACTGCCACTTTCAGACGTAGATGGTTCTGCACTTCTTTTTAAAAACTTATCCATAATTTGTAATTTATCGCAGACGTAAATACGTAAACGGGAATACGTAAGTCGCAAAATATTTACTCATTACTTAATACCGCTGCATTCGCCACAACGTGCTGTTTCGAACTGAGGTCTCATTGCACATCGCCGCTTATATAAAGCCAAAACGAGGCTACGAGAACGTTCCAGAGTGCCATCTAGTAGCGAAGTAAGGAGTAGAGCCTTCGCGAATATCATGGAAAAGTATTGCGATGTAGACACAAAGATGTCGCGGTGTACAATGTGCAGTCGACTTTTTATTATTTATTTTTATTGTAAATGCTAGTCTGGCAGAAGTACTACTAGTGTACTAGTGGGACAGATCGCAATTATTAAAATAATTGTTGAATTTTTTAAATGTATTTAGTTTGAATTTAAACAGTAAAGTAAAATAAAATTTGAGAAACCATCAGTTGTAAATTAGGCACGCTATTTTTGTCGCTATTTTGGTTTGGGTGATGAGTAGGGGGTCGTGAACAATTTTTTTAACAAAAAGGGGTCGCGCTTTAGATAAGTTGGGAAACACTGTAATAGCCCAATAAATGATCGTTTTGGAGTGTAATTTTCAGGGGCAACTCCGAACTGCATAAAAATTTGGATTTAGGTTCTACTTACCCTCCACTTCAAAGTTGAATTTGTCTCATTGGTTGCTTTTACTTGAGGGGTGACAGTCACCCTTTCTCAGTCACGCGTGTTTAAAATAAGCCCGGAAATGGATAAATTGACCGATTATAAGCAACTTTAGTTCTATAAAGTTTTTTACGTAAGTCAATACTTTTCGCGTTATTAGCAATTGAAAATGTTGATTTTTCGACAAAAAAACTAAGTTTTCATACCGTTTTTCGCAAATAACTCAAAAAGTAAATATTTTATCGAAAAAAATGATCTAAGCCAAAGTGCAGCTTATAAAAAAACAAAAAAAAAACAAAAAAAAATGGTGTATCAGTAAAGTATATAAATGGAGAAAAAGGAAAGTTGTAGCTCGTGAAAAATACTTTCTTATACATCTAATTCCAAATCGAATGTCAATGCGAAATCACCGAAAATTAAGCACTTTTCGGGAAAAGCTTATTTATTAACATTTTTACAGTACCTAAAAAAAAAATTATATTTGTTTTTCACAAATGTTTCTAGCACCAAAAATAAACGAGTTACACTGAAAAAAAAAGTTAGCCCCTTTTTTTGGTTTAAAAAAAATTGTGAAAACCTCCCTCTATTTAGCACCCTAAATAAAATTAATCGTTACCGCTTGTCATTTATTTTAACTGTATGTATATTGTTTATATGATCTGTAAGTTTGATTGGCTTGAAGTGCTTAGTTTTGAAAAAAATTGGTTTTATAGTAACACAAAATTTTCTAAAAATTTTTGAAAAATTTCCTTTTTTCAAAATAACTTAAAAAGTATTAGTGATAAGAACAATCTTAAAGAGTAAAAAAATATAGGTTTTGCTATTATAAATATGCTAGTTTCATTTTGTTTTTCCGCAAGACAAAAATTGGTTAAGATAGGGCTGTTCAAAATTTGCATACACTCGTGATTAGTGGCCCGTTTAAGTTTTTTAACTATAACCCTTTTAAAAATAATCACTTTAAACCGGTGAAACTGACATATCATATAACAAATAGATAAGTAAGTAAATTGTTTGTAAAGCGGTAGCGATTAATTTCGTTTGAGGAGCTAAACACGGGGAGATTTGCATGATTTTTTACAAAAAAAAAGAGGTCCAACATTATTTTGAGCGTAACTCGCTTATTTTTAATGCTAGAAACTTTTATGAACAATTCTAATTAAGCTTTTTATAAACACTTTAAAAAAGTTTAAATGGGTTTTTTCCGAAAAGTGCTTAATTTTTCGGTGATTTCACCTTGAAATATTCGATTTGGAATTAGACGCACAAGAACGTATTTTTGATGTTATACTCCTTTAGGCGCGATTGAGATTGAGGGTGAATTTATATTGATCTGCGCGCATGCGCACACCGACAGTTTGGTATTAGTCTTTATACGGGCTCTGATTGGGTGTTGAAATGACCTGTCAATAATTGTTCAATATGGAGGTTATCGGTAAACAAAAATGTTGTATAATATATTAGTTTTTATTGTTGTGAGGACAGAAATAAAATCAAATTTTTAATTATAGTGACTTTTTAAATAGTTTTGAAAAGCCACAGGTACGTAATTCTAAATGTTTCAGTTGTATTCCAATAAAAAATTATCTTCATACCTATTTGGAAAATGTAAAAAAAATAATGTACTTACCTAGTACTTGCTATGCTATACCCCTAGTAGGCAATGCTTTAATTTACATAATCTGTATTACGAACAAACTTTCTACAAATTTTCATCTAATGTATCGTTTTCTTACTCTATATATTGTTGTATTTTAATTCGACAAAAATCAAACTAATAAAAATTCATATAAACAAAATGTCAAAAAGTTGTTCAGTTTGTGTATATTCCCACATGACGTATACGCGAAGGTGGTGCAGTTTGAAATCGCTTCGACTCTCGTACGGCGGGATACACGGGAAGTAGGTTCAAGCCCAATGCAAGTTACATATATCATTTTTTTATTTTTTTTTTAAGATTTTATGATTGTAAGTATATTATTATATAATTTTTTTCAGAAAATACGTATTTAATTAAAATTTTTTGCAACAATTATTGTTCAGAAATCATTTGTGGCATTTGTCAATGTGTTTGTGTGTTTTATTCCTTTATTTTTTTAATTTTTGGTATTGTTTTAATAAAAATTTTTGGAAAGTAGTAGAGAAACTATTTAAAGTATATTGATTTCGTTGAAATCATATAATAGAAGTATAACTTCTTACGTGCGTACAAAGTACACACATTCATTTTTTTATGAGCTACAACTTTGTTTTTAGTCGATTGATAGACTTTACTGATACACATTTTTTTTTTAGTTTTTTATAAGCTACACTTTTGCTGAGGATATTTTTTTCGATCAAGTATTTACTTTTTGAGTTATTTGCGAAAAACCGTCCGAAAACGTAGTTTTTTGCCGAAAAATAAACATTTTCAATCGAAAATAACTCGAAAAGTATTGACTTACATAAAAAACTCTATAGAACAAAAGTTGCTTAAAATCAGTCAATTTATCCATTTCCGGTCTTATCTTGAATGCATGTTTTTCACCCCCGAGAAGGGGTGACTGTCACCCCCCAAGTGAAAGCAACCAACGGCACAATTTCAACTTTGAAGTGGAGGGTAAGTAGAAACTATATCCAAATTTTCATGCAATTCGGAGTTGCCCCTGAAAATTACACGGTATCGCCGTATTTCCCGCTCATTTACTGGGCTATAAATGTCAAAGTGATTAATTTAAAACATTGAAATTAAAAACATTAATAGGAAATAATAGCAGTTGGTCAAAGCTGTGGTGTATATTTTTACCTTAAATATACTTACGTTTTAAACACCGAATTTAAGTTTTTTAATACTTCGTAATATGTAATTATAAATTAATCTAAGCGCCTTCTACACGGTAATTGTGAAAGTATCCGAAGTAAGAAATGAATATTTCATTAATAGAACGTTAAAATGATTAGCAAAATCTTTAAAAAATCGATTACAATTTAATTACTTTTTTGCTTTGTAAATATTAAGCGATAACAATTAAATAATAAATTTAAAAATTACCGGTGAAAGTTGCATTAGTAATCCGCTAGAAGCGACACCAGCGAAGCTCAGAGCGTATACTGTAAATAGGGCTTTTCATCGATTGTCATTTGTTTCGAGCTTCTGTCATGTGTCACATAATATTAATATATCTACTTCATACGCCTTTGGTTTGTATCATTGGTATATATTGTTGTGATCTTACTTTTGAAATCTAATGATGTTCTCAGATGTAATTTATCTTAATTAATTAATCAATAATTATCTCATTAATCAAACAGATCAAATACCAATATAGTGTCAATCTCAGGGCTAAATTATAATATCAATTACTTACTTTCGTGGCTTCAAAGTATTTCTCAGTGGATTCCTAATCGGGATAGATAAAAGAGAGTAAAATAATACACACATACGGATTTCAATTAGAAATTATAAAAATCGTTTATTTTATCTAAATGGCAATATTTGCTTAATATTTCTTATATCTTATCTTTCTATCTTTATTTAATACAACAGTTACACAAATGGGAATCTTATTTCTTTTTGTCTCCAAATTTATTTTATTTATAATGAACTATTATGATTTATCAGTAACAAATTGATTTAGGTTTGATGAAATTCTTTTTTAATAGTGATTTTGTGGCTCAATTTTCAATGTGGTATTTAATACACAAACCATACATTCATGTCATAACAAAATAGACTGACCTTTACTGATGATTTGACAATGTCTTCACACAAAACACGTTTCCTATTGGCTTGGGTTGCGATCCAACAACTCGTCCAAGTCTTCCAGTAATGCCTCTGTTCCTTTGAAAACTACGCCTCGTACAGCCCTCGTTCCTGCCTTCTCCTGATGCCGTGTTCTACCTTTTTCAAACACTTCAACAAAAACCGGGATACTCTAGACTCAACGAGTTATATACTATCTCGACTCGGTCTATCACTCGCTCCACGATATCTTACTTTTTATTTTTTTAAAGACAAAACTAACCAACCCAGCGTTTCACTTTTTTGTACACTCTTCCCGAAAACTGGACTTCGCCTCTCTATCGCTCCAAACATTCTGACTTTCATTGCTCATTCATTCTCCTACTTCCAAAATACCCCTTCCAGCATTCAAAAATCAACCAATCCCAAGCAACTTTCAATTCTCCGTATTTACCAACACAAACTTTCCTTTTTCTAAATATCTTAATGGATTTCAAGAAAAAATAATATTCCCCATTTCAATTTTACTTTCCACATTAACCCTCTTTACAAATTTAATAACCTATTATCTTATTTGCTAGAATATGAATTATCGGTAGTTAATCACACCTTTCCACGAACACTTTCCTTTTAAACATCACTCTAATTGTTTACTTGAGTCGTATTGTTCCTGGGGTTCGTAAACACTTCTCCGACACACTTTCTTAAAAACTACCTATACATAATTTGTTTTATACAGGGTGTTCCAAATTTACATGCCCGCGGTCGAGAAAAACGAAAACCTTTATTTTTATTTGAATTTGAAATACAACTATAGATTTTTATTTCTTATGTCAAATAGGAATATAACAAATCCCCGCCTTTGTATTCGATAAAATTATCTGCACCTTCAAATAAATTTTCTCGAGGCAAACCAACTCCCCGTATATTACCTTGCTTTAATCTATGTCTTATAACCCTTCTTCTTGTATTACTCCAATTAGTTCCACCTGTAGAGTAATTGTTTCCTTTTTTTCAGTGTCCTCATCCCGTGTTAGAGCGTCGGCTATTATGTTGTCTTTTCCTTTTCCACATATCAATTTTCTGTCTTTTTCCTCAGATTCTTCACATACGTTTACCGTGCATTCTGCATCCTCCTTTTCATATACCTCCTCTTCAAATACCACTGTTTCAATCATATCCTTTTCGCTTTCGTTTGTTGGCTTTATTTCTTCTTCTCCTGAGCTCATCTCTTCTTTTGAGGAATCCCAGGTTTTATTTTCTTTTGTTGTTAATACTTTTATTTCTTCTTCTCCTGAGCTCGTCTCTTCTTTTGAGGAATCCCAGGTTTTAACTTCCTTTATCTTTTTCTGACCTTTTCTCCTTTTTCTTCTTTGTCTTTGCTTCAGTGCCAAATTCATTTCCACTGTTTGTTCTTTACCTGATTCGTCCGTATTTTGTTTCTCATGTTCCTTGTCCTGTTCTTCTTCTTTTTCTTCTGTTAGTTTCATCGTATTATTTTTAAAATCTATCACTACATGTTTTTCTGCCAATTCGTCAACTCCTACTATCATGTCATGTGACATGTTTGGCATTATTACACATTGTAGTGCATACATATTCTTACCCAATCGTACCATTACTCGTATGCCTTCATTTATAGTTGCCAATGTCCGTTTGTTTGCGCCCACTAAATTTACCCTAGGTATTTTGTAAATTAAATTTGTTAAGTTAACTTCTTCTATTAGTTTTCTGTTGACCAGTGTTATTTCAGATCCAGTGTCTATCATAATTTTAATTGGTTTCTCGTTGATAAATCCATCCACAAATTTTAAATTAACTCCATTTTTCTTTTCGTTGTTTCCTGCCAATTTAATAAACTCCTTGGGTTGACAAAAGATTCCTGTTTGGTTTTTTGTTTTTAGTGAGCGCCTTCGTAAAAAAACGCCGGTTGCTCCTCGTTGTTTATATTTTCGTCATAATGTCTGTCTCCGTCATATTCTTCTGTCTGGGTATTATTTACCTCTCTTCTATTGTCTCTTGGTCTGTCGGATCTGTTTCGGTTTTCTCGATATCCCTGTTCATTTTGTCTACCATTATTTCTGTTTTCTTGATTTGAGCGTGTGGTGTTTCTATTCTGGTATTCTCGATTTCTGTCCTCATTCCATTGCCTATTTCTTTGTTCATAATTTCCTCTTCCGTTGTCTCTATTTTCGTTTTCCCTTCTGGGATTAAAATCTCGTCTGGTACAGTCCCTCCTATTTTGATTTCGATCTCTGTAATACTGTGTTTCTCGGGGCCAGTAATCTTCTCGCGACCTTCTTGATTTTCTTTCTCTTAGATGTGATTCTCTTATTTGTAGGAATTGGCATAAACTATCTATATCTTTGTAGTTTTGCAATGTGATATGGTGTTCCAGCGTTTCTTCGAAATGTCTTGCAATCAGTTCGACTAATTGTTCTGATGAATAATTATACTGTAAATGTTTTGCATTATTGTAAATTTGTAATGCATATGTCCTTTCTGAGATACCCATCCTATCATTGTATTTCCCATTTTGCAATTCCTTGTTAATTTCCAATTGTTGGACTTTTCCCCAGAAATAATTCAAAAATTTTTGTTCAAATTTTTGCCAACTGTCAAATTCTTCTTCTTTGCAATCAAACCATAGACCTGCCTCATACTTAAGATAGTTTCTGATTGTTTCTTTAGCTGTTTCGAAATTTCCGATGTGCTGTACTTTCTTTTTCGGGATATTTATGAACGGCACTGGGTGTAATCTTCTTACATACCCGCTAAACCGTACTTTCACGTCATCTGTGCTATGTATAGCCATTTCTCTTCTTTCTCCGACATTTTGTTGAGTATTAATTTCCGCAATTTTTCTTTCGTTTTCTTTGATCTTTCTTTCCACTTCTTCTATGTCTGCTTGAATAGCGTTTTCCAACTTGTTTTCCAAATTTTCTATTTCCTTTTTCTGGCAATTCGTTAACTCCTTCATTTTATTTTGAATTTTCATTTCTTGTTCTTTCATCTCGTTTTTCATTGTTGTCAAACATGCTTTCATTTCCTTTTCATATTTTCCTATGCGTTCCTCCATTTTCTGGTTGTTTTTTTCTATTGCTTGTTTTGTTTCCTCCTGATTTTCTTGCATTTTTTGTTGTGTTTCTTCCATGATTCGTTTTGCTTCTTCCTGATTTTCTTGTATTACTCGTTTTGTTTCTTCGTGATTTTCTTGCATTTTATCCATTTTCTTTGATGTTTCTTCCTGATTTTTATCCATTGTTCGTTTTGTTTCTCTTTGATTGTCATCCATTTTTTGTGACTGGAGTTGCATCAGTTGTAGTATCTTTTCTAATTCTGATAATTCTTTTTTTTCTGTTTCCATGATTGTTGTGTCTAAAATATCTTCTTGGTCTAAATTTTCCTCTTGATCTGAATGTTCTTCTTGTTTTTTGTTGTCTTTGCTTTTGCTTCTTGTCACGGGCATTTATTTTTAAGAAGTACTATCCCCGCCAAATATGAAATTTGAATAGTATGTTACCAAGACGAATTTTTCTCACCCAAATTTAATAAATTGTCAATAAATATATCAAATGTAAATATCGATAAATTAATCAATTATGGCAAATTTGTACCTAAAGAGATCTAAAATTTTATGTCATCAAATGTAAATATCTCACTTTTTACCACGGGCATATAAATTTCCAACCACCGGCTTTTCCCTTTCTATTCCTTCAAATTTGCCACTAGAAATACTTTTCAATGCCCCACGTTGGGCGCCAGTTGTTCTGATCTTACTTTTGAAATCTAATGATGTTCTCAGATGTAATTTATCTTAATTAATTAATCAATAATTATCTCATTAATCAAACAGATCAAATACCAATATAGTGTCAATCTCAGGGCTAAATTATAATATCAATTACTTACTTTCGTGGCTTCAAAGTATTTCTCAGTGGATTCCTAATCGGGATAGATAAAAGAGAGTAAAATAATACACACATACGGATTTCAATTAGAAATTATAAAAATCGTTTATTTTATCTAAATGGCAATATTTGCTTAATATTTCTTATATCTTATCTTTCTATCTTTATTTAATACAACAGTTACACAAATGGGAATCTTATTTCTTTTTGTCTCCAAATTTATTTTATTTATAATGAACTATTATGATTTATCACTAACAAATTGATTTAGGCTTGATGAAATTCTTTTTTAATGGTGATTGTGTGGATCAATTTTCAATGTGGTATTTAATACACAAACCATACATTCATGTCATAACAAAATAGACTAACCTTTACTGATGATTTGACAATGTCTTCACACAAAACACGTTTCCTATTGGCTTGGGTTGCGATCCAACGACTCGTCCAAGTCTTCCAGTAATGCCTCTGTTCCTTTGAAAACTATGCCTCGTACAGCCCTCGTTCCTGCCTTCTCCTGATGCCGTATTCTACCTTTTTCAAACACTTCAACAAAAACCGGGATACTCTAGACTCAACGAGTTATATACTATATCGACTCGGTCTATCACTCGCTCCACGATATCTTACTTTTTATTTTTTTTTAAGACAAAACTAACCAACCCGGCGTTTCACTTTTTTGTACACTCTTCCCGAAAACTGGACTTCGCCTCTCTATCGCTCCAAACATTCTGACTCTCATTGCTCATTCATTTTCCTACTTCCAAAATACCCCTTCCAGCTTTCAAAAATCAACCAATCCCAAGCAACTTTCAATTCTCCGTATTTACCAACACAAACTTTCCTTTTTCTAAATATCTTAATGGATTTCAAGAAAAAATAATATTCCGCATTTCAATTTTACTTTCCACATTAACCCTCTTTACAAATTTAATAACCTATTATCTTATTTGCTAGAATATGAATTATCGGTGGTTATTCACACCTTTCCACGAACACTTTCTTTTTAAACATCACTCTAATTGTTTACTTGAGTCGTATTGTTCCTGGGGTTCGTAAACACTTCTCCGAAACACTTTCTTAAAAACTACCTATACATAATTTGTTTTATACAGGGTGTTCCAAATTTACATGCCCGCGGTCGAGAAAAACGAAAACCTTTATTTTTATTTGAATTTTAAATACAACTATAGACTTTTATTTCTTATGTCAAATAGGAATATAAGAATATATACTAATAACGTATGACGTAGATATATTAATATTATGTGACACATGACACAAGTTCGAAACAAATGACTGTGAATGAAAAGCCCTATACATAAATCATAACAATTATAGAATAACATCTACTTTTATTGTTGTATATTCTAACAAATTTTAATAGTTTTTTTTCTACAAACGTGTTAAAAATGCAATAATACAGTTTAAATTAAATTTTAAAAAACGTTTTAAACCACCTTTTCCAAATTGCGCAAGTTGTACTATAGTATTTTTACTACAAAAACGTTATTACGTAGGTCAAAATTTTTGACGTAACAGAACTGTCAAAACATTAGAATGTGACTTTTCATTATTGCCATGTTTATAATAATCATGGCAATAATCAAAAGTCACATTCTAATGTTTTGACAGTTCTCTTACGTCAAAAACTTTGACCTACGTAATAACGTTTTTGTAGTAAAAATACTATATTAATATTAATGTTAATAAATGAAATATAAATATTTTGACGTTTCACAATTTGACAATTCACTTTTAACTGCAGTGCCTTAAAATTTTTAAAGCACTAGTGCCTTAATGCATTTTTAACGCTCCTATGGAGTGCTAAAAATGGCATTTTTAACAAGGTTGTAGAAAAATTAAATTTAAAAGGCGTTATTGGAAAGGACGTGGCAGGCCGTTTCTTTTAAAGGAAAAAAGGTTGAATTACGAAAAGTGGTTCCTGAGATGCAACCGGTTAAATTTGACCGGCATTTGCGACGAAGTTATAAACAATAGGATGGCAAGCTTCGAACCATTAACTTTTTATTTCGGTCCTCTTTCTATATACAAATTTTTCATATCTTAAAGGAACTCATAACATATATTACAATAATAAAACGATCGGTCTTGCTTGTGAAAAATACCAAAAATACCAAAATCCCTTACTGCTTAAAGAAGTTACTAATAGACAGAATTTATGAAAAATGGCAATGACAATGGCAATTTTGCCTGTAATCCTTTAGTTATGACATATTACTAAGGGGTTGTACCAGCGAAAGTAACATACTACAAACAATACCATGTTTCGAAAACAAGGTACTAAGAACTGTCTTTTAAGCTTCTATACATTATAAACAGTATAATGTATATAATAATACTAAGAAATAGAAATTCCCGGTTTAAGGAATAGAAATCTGAAGTCCCGAAACGTTTCCATTTACTCTTCGATGACCGGTTATTAAAATATCTCGGTTATAAGAATATTTTTGCTTGGCGCGAAGGCTGTTCTAGCAAGCGGATTCAGCATTGTTCTATCATTTAGCGGATGCTAATGTTATTCCAAAAAGAGGATAATAATAAAATAGGTGAGTAAAAAGTAATAGGTACTGTTTATTATCACTTGTTAATCCCAAGTTATGTTCATTGATTTAGTTTTCCTAATCTATGATATATATCACTTCACCATGTGATTTATATGTATATAATGGTAATTAAACAAATAACAGGATCTTCAACCGCACCTATTTTAATTTTTCTTACGATTTTACTAAATATTTAATTAAAAATTACGAAACAATAATCCTAAAAATCCTTGATACGCTCTTTATCCACTTTTATTATCAAAATTTAAGTATTTCCTCCTAAACCCATTATTTACAATACCTCCAGTGATATATGGACATTTTTGACCTTTATAAGTTTTATAGTTGCGTTAAAATTATAGACATAATAGAATTAAAATAGATGTTTCTTTAAAATAAGATCATGAATAATAATTTTATGAAAATATTTGCCTTGAGATGAGTTCTCACAGTAGCTATGAGTGGAATTTATATCTAGTTTTAGCATAAAATGCTACCCGGATACGAGACATGAATTTCATTACGCGTATCTTCAGTATCTATCTAATGAGACATACTAACTATAACCCATTAAACATAATATAAAACAAATATCTCTATTTATAAATTTACATTTTTATGCAATTAATAGTTATACGCAATTTTGTACATATTTAGGTATACACCTTTCTTCTTCTTCTTTTTGTGTAGACATGACTCTGTCTGTTTTTTCAATGTGCCTCTTAGTAAGTTGTCGTTCCACCGTTTTCGCGGTCTTCCCACTGATCATCTTCCTATTGGGGAACCGTCTCCTGCTATCCAAATGTAGCAGTAGCTGTTTTTTTTTTGTACGGGACGATTTTGTTGTTTAATTTAACTGGGTGATAATTTATATTTTTTATACAAAATCGATATGAATAGATTTCTCTTGTATTTTAGAGGAGTCTAGTTGTTTCTTCGAATGTTTCACCAAATAAGTGTATTAACTGGACATACTGGATGGACAGATATCTTTTGAATTTAGTAACAAGCCTCTCTGCCACATTTTATGGAATGCTTTCTATAATATTTGTTATTCGATGTACTTCGTCTATTGTTGAGTGTTTATTATGGAATCCAAATTGATCATCATCATTCTCTTTGCCTTATCCCTATACGGGGTCGGCTTCCCTAATTGCATTTCTCCACACAATTCTATCTTGGGTCATATCAATGTTAATCCCCTTTACCAACATGTCCTGCCTTATCGTCTCCCACCAGGTCTTCTTTGGTCTTCCTCTCCTACTCCTTCCAGGAATCTGCACTTCAGCTATTCTTCGTATTGGGTGATTAATATCTCGACGTTGAACATGACCAAACCATCTTAACCTATGCTCTCTCATTTTGACATCAATTGGTGCCACACCTAGACTTCCCCTAATAAACTCATTTCTAATTGTATCCTTCTTTGTCACTCCACTCATCCATCTAAGCATCCTCATTTCCGCCACATGCATTCGTTGTTCCTGTTTCTTTTCACTGCCCAACATTCAGTTCCGTACATCATAGCCGGTCTTATGGCTGTTTTATAGAATTTTCCCTTCAGCTTCATTGGAATTTTTCTGTCACACAACACACCACTCGCTTCTTTCCACTTCATCCATCCAGCCCTAATTCTACTGCATGCATCTCCATCTATTTCTCCATTAGTCTGTAATACCGATCCTAGGTACTTAAAACTATTGCTTTTCACAATCATTTCACCATCCAAAGATACCATTTTATTTGTAGTAGCTCCATCTTTAAATGAACATTCCAAATACTCTGTTTTTGTCCTACTAAATTTAAACCTTTTTCCTCCAGAGCTTGTCTCCACTGTTCCAGTTTTTGTTCTAAGTCTCTTTCACTATTTCCTACTAACACGACATCATCAGCATACATTAAGCACCATGGAATGTTACCCTGTAGTTTCGCTGTTATCTGGTCCAAAACTAATGAGAATAAATACGGACTAAGCACAGAGCCTTGGTGCAATCCTACTTTCACATGAAATTTATCAGTCTCTCCCACACCTGTCCTAACACTAGTCGTTACTCCCTCATACATATCCCTCACAAGCTTTACATATTCACCAGGGACTCCTTTCTTATTGAGTGCCCACCATAGAATCTTTCGAGGAACTCTATCATATGCTTTCTCAAGATCAATGAATACCATATCAGCGTTTGTTTCTTTACTCCTGTATTTTTCCATCAACTGCCTTATAATGAAAATTGCATCTGTTGTTGATCTACCCTGCATAAAGCCAAATTGATTCTCGGATATTTCGGTCTCTTCACGTATCCGTCTATCAATTACTCTTTCCCATATTTTCATGGTGTGGCTAAGCAGTTTTATAGCCCAGTAGTTTGTACATTGTTGTATATCTCCCTTGTTTTTGTAAACAGGTACCAGTATATTGCTTCTCCATTCGTCTGGCATTTGTCCGACTTCCATAATTCTATTAAATAGACCTGCTAGCCACCTTTTTCCTGTCTCTCCCATTGCTCTCCGTAATTCCCCAGGAATATCATCTGGTCCTACCGCTTTTCCTTTCTTTATTTTTTGAAGCGCTTGAGCCACTTCCTCGTTGGTTATTTTGGTGACCATTGCTGCTACTGTCTCCGTTGACTCTACAGGCTGTCTGTCAAATTCTTCATTTAATAAGCTGTCAAAGTACTTTCTCCATCTCTTTTTGACATCCCTTTCGTGAACTAGTATTTTATTATTTTCATCTCGGATACATCTAATCTGATTAAAATCTTTTGCTTTTTTGCTCTCTGTTTGGCTATTTTATATATCTTCGTTTCGCCTTCCCTGGTATCAAGTTGATCGTATAGGTTTGAAAACGCTTCTGCTTTGGCTTTTGCTACTACTACTTTCGCTTTCTTTTTCGCCACCATATAGTTTTGAAGATCTGTGTCGGATCTGGTTTCTTGCCACTTTTTATATAATTCTCTCTTCTCTTTTATTTTTCCTTGTACTTCGTTTGACCACCACCAAGTCTCTTTATCCTCAAACTTTTTTCCTGACGTTTTCTCAAGTATTTCAATAGCAGTCTCTCTAATACTACTGGCCATTTTTCTCCAAATTGTATTAGGGCTTCCTTTCATGTTCCAACATATTTTTTCTACTATTCTTCTCCTGAATAGACCTTCTTTTTCATCTTTCAGCAGCCACCACTTGATTTTTTGTGGTCCTCTCCGATATTTTTGTTTAGTTTCGCCTTTTACTTCGATGTCCAGAACAAGCAGCTTATGTTGTTAGCTTACTGTCTCACTAACTATTACCTTGCAGTCCTTGCATTCACGTATGTCTTCTTTCCTTATCATAAAATAGTCTATTTGGGATTGATGTTGTCCACTTTTGTAGGTAATAAGTTGAGTTTCTCTCTTTTTAAAGAATGTGTTAACAATCGCCATATCCAATGCTGTTGCTAATTCAAGCATGTCATCTCCAGCTTCATTTCTAGTTCCAAAGCCTAATCCCCCATGTATTGTTTCATATCCTGTCTTGATTTTTCCCACATGTGCATTGAAATCACCTCCTATTATAACTTTCTCCTCTGCTGGAATATCACTCAGTACGTCTCCTAACTGATCATAGAAAACTCTTCTTTCATTCTCACCCAGACCTCTTTGGGGAGCATACACACACACAACATTCAATACCTCTTTATCAATTACAAATTTCACTGACATCATTCTATCACTCGTTCTTACAACTTCTACTACGTTATCTTTCATTTCACTATCAGCAATTATACCAACTCCATTTCTAGTGTTACTACTCCCTACATACCACAATTTGTATCCTTCACCTAGTTCTTTCGCCCTTTGTCCTTTCCACCTAGTTTCCTGAATACAAGCAATTTGAACTCTTCTTCGTTTGAGCGCATCCACTAACTCCAGACTCTTACCTGTAAGACTACCAAGATTCCACGGCCCTATCCTGATTTTTCTAACCTGCAATGGTGTTCCCCCTGAGATAGTCCTCACCCGGAAATCCGAACGGAGGCTCATTTTACTTCCAGCACATTTTACCTCAGGAGATGCCATCATTTCAGTATAAGTTTTTTTTATATCATTGGAGAAGGTCTTTTCATTATTATGGCCTGAAAAGATTTTGTTTGGATATTTGATGCCTGAATGCCTTTTCTATCAGCACCATACCCTGCCCTGCACGTTTAGCCAATACACGACCAATGCAACCAAAGTGCAGTATTACCCCACACCCGCCTGCATTTTTCTGTATAGGCCAGGATCCCTACTGTAAGGACTGCCCTATAAGCCAATGTATTGTTGCCCGTATCCCGCCACTAGGAGGCACGTACTTTATTCGGGATATAGGAATCCAAATTGATGAGAACGAATAATTTCTTTTTGGTCAAGTAAAGCTGATATTCTTATTAGCAATATCTTCTCAAATAATTTGGAGATAATTGGTAGCAACCATATTGGTCTGTACGATTCTACTCTATTTCCTGGTTTCCTGGTTTCTCTATTTCCTAGTTATCCTGGTTTGGGAGTCATGATTAGTTCAGCTGCTCCACGTGATTCGTGATTGGTACTTATTGTAACCTGAATGCTCTATTTTATAAAGTTTGTGAATTCTACGATGGCCTTTTCGTGTATTTTGCCACTGTTGTTTTCCTTTGATTCGTTATCATTTTGCTTATTAATTTGTCTTTTTGCTAAAGTTAGTTGTTTTGTGCTACACAAAAAGACACTTGTGTCTTGACTGTATGGTTAATATAATTACTCGGTTGTCTGAAGCTCTAAATATTTCGATTTATTCCAAGTTGACACGTATAAATATCACAATTTTACCAGGGGGAAATAAAAGCTTGATAACATTTTATTATTTTATTTTAATTTGGCACAGAAAAGAACAATGAGCCTAGTAGTCCTGTCGCCAGGGGGGGTACAACGGCCTCCTTAATTCAGATGGACTTACCCAAGTTTTTTTTATGTATTTTGACCCGTAGAATACGAATTTTTTGGGTAACAGTTGATCCGGATGTCGATAAGATTGTTATAAACAAAGAACTTGAGGAATTACATAGCAGCGATTTTTCGCAAAACAAAATATTTTTCTATATTTTTTGGGTGATTCTCAGCAAAAAATGGTCTTACAAGTTTTTTCGTAGGACGCGTAGTTTTCGAGATAAACGCGGTTAAACTTTCAAAAAATCGAAAAAGTGCAATTTTTGAACCGGAATAACTTTTGATTAAAAAATAAAATAGCAATTCTGATTACTGCATTTGAAAGTTCAAGTCAAATTCTATCGGTTTTGATTGTTTGCATTGCTAAAAAATAAGTTTTTATTTGTTAAATAAAGGTATAAACACATAGCGTTTCCCGGGCCCAATGCATGCGTTTTAATGAACGTAATGTACGTAGACATTCTGTATGCGCGCCTACTCGTTCGATTTCAAATTAGAAATGCATTGAAAATATCATTCAATTACTATGTGTTGATAGCTTTGTTTAACAATAAAAAATTAATTTCTAGCAATGAAAATAATCAAAACCGATAGAATTTTACTTGAACTTTCAAATGCGGTAAGCAGAATTGCTATTTTATTTTTCAATCAAAAGTTATTCGGGTTCAAAAATTGCAATTTTTCGATTTTTTGAAAGTTCAACCCCGTTTATGCCGAAAACTATGCATCCTACCAAAAAACTTGTAAAATAATTTTTTGCTTAGAATGATCCAAAGAATACAAAAACATGTTTTGTTTTGCGAAAAATCGCTGTTATGTGATTCCTCAAGTTCTTTGTTTATAACAATCTTATCGACATCCGGATCGACTGTTACCCAAAAAATTCGTGTTCTACGGGTCAAAATACATAAAGAAAACTTGGGTAAGTCCATCTGAATTAAGGAGGCCGTTGTACCCCCCCTGGCGACAGGACTATAGCATCGTAGCATCTAATAATAATATTCCAGGTCATAGTCATTTTTAGATATGACCTTAACATTAACTAACTGATATTGAGATTTACATCATAGGCGTAACCAGGATGATCCTAAGGGGGGGGTTACAACTACTTGAAAGGGGGGGGGTTACAACTACTTGAAAGGGGGGGGGTTACAACTACTGGAAGGTCTCTGAGGGCTATGGTGTTAAGCGTATAGAGCTCAAAGTACATCCCAATGGGGGGGTTACAACCCCCAAAACCCCCCTAGTTACGCCTATGATTTACATACATTCATCACAAGCCATCCAATGTATTATGAAATAATCAAGAAATCGGAGTTAGGATAGCGATTAGCGCTCGAAATCTAAATGAAGACCTAACTCAGGACAGAAAACAGTGGCGTTTGGGAGTTGTACAACGTCGTAAAACGTTATTAAACCGAATATACATTGCATCTAATCCTATGATTAACCGGCATTTTATATTTTAACCTAATCTACCACTTTGAAACTAATGAAACTTAAAAGCATATTGGAGATTTATAGATGCATTTATTATACAATTCTTGTAGATACAACCTAGCATGAGCATGCTGTGATCTAGGGCTTCCTAACCTCTAAAAACCCCTCTGTCATCCTCCTAACCTCATGGCCTCTACCAACCAAGCCAGCCAGGAACTAACGTGCGGGGTGTTGCCTAATGTAGGAATACCTAACACAACATCCTTCTTTTTAAGATTATAAAAGTAACAACATTCTTAATACTAAATGATACAACAAAACACATTATGTGATATAGTCTGAAAACCAGTTGGGACGTTTTTTATTTCTCTTTGGAGTAATGTTTTCGGATGCACTTGGAGCTACACTGCTTGGTAAAGCTTCTGCACTCTCACTGATAGATATTGGTTTGTCACTACACTGTACACTATCACTTTCTACAATTTTCTCCCCAGATGATGAATCTTTAGGATTCTCTGAAAAATTAGCCTTTACAATAGGCAGGGGAGTAACATTATTGGCGTTCGGAACATAATATGGAGCAGCTATCAAAAACCACCTATTTCTACGATAAACAGTACCATCATTAGTTTTAACAATATAAGCACGAGGTTCTGAACATACCTCTGATACCACTCCATATTTCCGAAGGTCAGTAATCCACACCGTATCACTGTTATAATTGTTTTCCTGAAGAGTTTTACGTTTTTCTTCAGTGTTAATGAAAGATTTTCTAGCATTAACCACTTCCTCAAGTTTACTAGGAAGCATAGGCAACAATGTTTTTAATTTACGCGACATTAGCAATTCTGAAGGACTGAAGCCACATTCTAAAGGAGTTGATCTATAGGCCAATAGACCCAAATATATATCCTCATTTTTCTTCAGCAAAGATTTTGCGACCTTTACCGCTGCTTCTACACAGCCGTTAGACTGTGCATAGTAAGGACTGCTAGTAGTGTGAATAAAATTGTATTCAGCAGCAAATTTGGAAAAACCTGAGCTGAATTGAGGACCCTGATCGGATCTGACAACGTCAGGTATTCCATATCTCGCAAATTGTTCTTTCAACTTTTCAACAATAACACTTTCAGTTAGACTAGTCAAAGGTATGATTTCAAAAAACCTAGAATAGTAATCTGTTAGAATTAGAAACCAATTTTTTTCTTTAAACAAATCAACAGCTACCTTTTGCCATGGTCTAGATGGAATGGTATCCTTGACAAATGTTTCTTTAATATTTGTGCGTTCCTCAACACAATTCGGACAAGACCTAACAAGATTTTCAATCTGAGAAGAAAGTCCTATCCACCAAACAGACATTTTTGCCCTTTCCCTGCATTTTACAATGCCTTGATGGCCTTGATGAAGGTATTCCAGGGTTTGTAATTGTAAGGCAGGAGGAACAATTAACCTGGAATTTTTTGTAAGAAAGTTCTCATTAAGACTAATCTCATACCTGTATTGAAAATAAGGGCACATTTCTGGCAATATATGTTTTTTGTCAGGCCAGCCTGAAATACAATATTGTTTAAGATTCCTACAAATAGGATCTAACTCTTGTTCATTAAGAATTTTATTAAGAAAATGATTTTTTATAGGCAAATTTTGTATAATTAGACGAACGTGTGCATCTACTTCTGAAGTAAGTTCTTCACTATTGTGTGACACCTGCAATGGATTACGACTTAAAGCGTCAGCTACTTTTAAGTCTGTCCCTCGAGTAAAAAGTACAGTATAATTATATCTCATAAGTCTGAGACGAAATCTTTGTAGACGAGGAGTCAAATCATCAAGAATTTTTGTCTGTAATATTTGTAGAAGTGGTTTATGATCGGTTTCTAAAATTACAGAAATTCCTGTTATGTATTCCTGAAATTTTTCACAAGCCCATGTTAAACTCAAACACTCTCGCTCAATTTGAGCATAACGACATTCAGTAGGAAAAAGTGTTCGAGATGCATATGCTACTATTTCCGTTTCATTGTTTTCATTAATTTGCATCAGAGCGGCCCCTAAACCAAATGAAGACGAATCTCCACTGACAATTACCTTTTTAGTTGGGTCAAAGTAAGAAAGACAGGGTGCGTTGATCAATGCATTTTTTATTTTTGAAAAAGCTGCAGTTTGATCTTTACTCCACCGAAATAAGACATTATTTTTTAATAAATAGTTGAGGGGCTCAAGAATATCGAACTTATTTGAAATAAAACGACCAGCATAATTGATCATACCTAAGAGCTGTTGCAGTTCTTTTTTACTTGTAGGGTTAGGAAATTCTGTAATAGCTTCTACTCGAGATGGATCAATCATAATACCCTCACCTGAAATCACATGGCCTAAAAATGCAATTTTATTTACACCTATTAGACATTTCTTTTTGTTGAGTGTAATACCTTCTTTGCTGAGTCTCTGCAAAACTTCCCTAAGAATACGATCATGTTCTTCCACTGTGGGTGCATGTACTAATATATCATCTATGTGGGTAATGATACCTTTCAAACCTAGGAATAACTTAGAAAATTTCTGACTGAAAAATTCAGGAGAACAGGATATACCGAAAGGTAACCTTGTAAACATGAATCTGCCAAATGGGGTAATAAAAGTAGTTAAAGCTTGAGAGCATTTTGAAAGTCGGACTTGGTAAAATGAAGAAGTAGCATCTAATTTTGAAAATATACGAGATCCCCAAGTTGTGCCAATGAGGTTTCTACTTTAGGTATAGGGAAATAGGGTCGTAGAATGCTTTTATTTAAATGAGTATAATCCCCACAAATGCGCACCGTTTCCCCCTTTGGAACAACTACAATTGGAGCTACCCAACCTGTATGTTCTTCTACTGGTTCTATGATCTTTAAATCTTGAAGCCTTTTTAATTATTTCTCTAATTTACCTAGTAAAGGTATAGGAACTACACGAGGAGTAGTCTGTACAAAAGGTTTAGCTTCTTCACAAACTTCAATGTTAATTTCATCTTTGAAGTTGCCTATTTCATTAAATATATCTGGAAATTCTTTTTCTACCAGTACATTAGTGCTAGAAGTTTGATTAATAGAATTTATTGAAAAGTTTAATACCTCGAGACATGAAATACCCGGCCTCCCCAGAATAGGCATTTTTAGATCTTGAATTACAAATATATCAAAAGTACAAGATTTGCCTTTAGAAGGATATGTAAGTCTTTCAGTAATTTTACCCAGAACTTTTAGTTTGGTACCATCAGGGCCTGATATTGTTTCAGAACAGTTTTTTAAACTCTTTAATAAGATTGAATCTAAATGATTTGATGGAATGCAGACAATATCAGCTCCTGAATCAACTAAAAAGGGAACTAATTTCTTATTATGACTTATTTGTAAGTTAACTAGCCATTGATTATGGTTATTTGTAAAAACATTTCCTAACATATGTTTAGTCAAAGTAACATTACCTAAGAAAAGAGGATCCTGAATTTGAACACCACCTTCTGAAGAGGTGGTAATATGGTGGAGAGATCTTGAGTCCTTCTCCTTGGACAGACATACTCTATCCCAGTGACCAAATATTCCACACCCTCTGCATGTAGATCTTCGAGCAGGACAGATTTCTCGTTTATGTTGTGCCAAACCACAGTATTTACACTTTACCTCAGGATGTTGGGGACGTTTACTCGTATTGAAGCTTTTTGGAGTGTTTTCTTGTTTAGCTATAACATTAAGTGATGACTGTTGTTGTTGTAGTACACTGTTTTGCTGGGACTGCAATTCAGCTTGGCGTGCATATAATATTGCATCTGATAATGTAAGTTTGGCCTCTAATTGCATTTTTTCACTAGTCTTCTTGTCAAGCATACCAACGACAATCCTATCTCTTATAAACTCTTCTTTAAGTGCACCCAAGTTACAATTAGCTGCCAGAGCATGCACTGCTGCTATAAAACTATCAATGTTTTCCCCTGGTAATTGGACCCTAGAGTTAAATTGAAATCTTTCGAATATAATGTTTCTTCTTGGTATGAAATGGCTTTCCAGCGCTTGTATCATGTCATCATATACTGTAGGGACCTTCTGCATTTGTAAGAGGATTTCTTCACTCTTCTCGCCCATTATGTACAGGAGAGCATCTATCTTCTCTGAATCAGGCTTTGTTGACAAACCACTTACTTTTGCATACCTTTCAAACCTCTTTCTCCACTGAAACCAAGAAGCTGGATTTGAAAAATTGAATGCTTCAGGAGTTGAGACATGGAACCCTGATGAGCTTCCACTCGACGCTCCCGACAATTCCCCAGGATTAGGCATCGTATTATTATTTGGTATTTATAGTATTTTACGTAGCTCACCTTATTTCCTGCAGAAATTTGTTTTAATCTTTATTTACCGCTGCCACCATGTTGAAACTTAAAAGCATATTGGAGATTTATAGATGCATTTATTATACAATTCTTGTAGATACAACCTAGCATGAGCACGCTGTGATCTAGGGCTTCCTAACCTCTAAAAACCCCTCTGTCATCCTCCTAACCTCATGGCCTCTACCAACCAAGCCAGCCAGGAACTAACGTGCGGGGTGTTGCCTAATGTAGGAATACCTAACACAACAGTATTCCCAATGGTTCACCTCAGAAACTAATTATTATTCTTACACACTTCACCGTTGTGGCTAGGTTTACTGCCCGAATTTAAACTGACATGTATACCATTATGAATATGCATGACACAAGTTCAAATGGTTTGGTACGTTGGAGCCTGGGGGACTAACAGTTCGAACACTTCCCTATGTGTATGATTATTGAGTTGCTGTTTGTGACCCTTGGTAATCGTCTTTATTTCTTCTTTAACCCTGCAGTAGTTACGCGCAGACTTTCGCTCAATGAAAATCTATTTTTGATGAGTCTAGGTCCCTTCTGGTATCGTTATTGTCTTGCTATACTGATAGACTCGCTATAATATGTAACGAATTCTCCACTGTGAGTATTATTAGCATTTGCGAAGTGTGAGTCCGCAGCGACTATTAGTGTAGTGTCCTTATTTTGGTGGGGTTACAACTTTGGGCAAGTTTTAAGTGTACCTACGCACTCTTCTTCTTCTAACGCAATCTACTAATGGATGTTTGCGATCACGTTTGACCATTTTTCTCTATCCCTTGCAATGTGTATTAGGTCTCCTATGTTTGTTATCCCTGTCCATTGTTTGACATTACGGAGCAATGACATTTACTTCTTACCCACCCCCTTCTTTCTTCGATCTATTCTTCAATTAAGATTTGCAGAAATTGGTATCTTTCGTTTTTAATTACGTGCACCAGGTATGCCGTTTTTCTCTGTTTAATTGTGCATAGCAGTTGTCGTTCTATGCCAATTCTTCTCAGGATTCCTTCATTTGTTATTCGTGAGGTTTAGGGAACTTTAAGGACTTGTCGATAAATGCACATCTCAAATGCCTCTAGTTTATTTTTTGTTTATTTTTAAAGTCCATCCTTCCATGCCATATAGGAGCACCGACCATATACCTATAGTATTACGCGACCCTTAGTCTTAGGTTCAGCTTCAAAGCCAGAGCTCCTAAAGATGAGACCAGACATTTAATTTCCATATCGGACATCCAGTCTTCACATATCCAGGTTCCCAGGTACTTAAATTTTCTTACGCACACTAGAGTCCAAATTTAAAATAAACATACTTTAGGTAATATCGCGGATTATGAAGAGAACAAAAACGTCTTCATCGACTAATGCACAACTCTTTACACTCTTCGGTCCAACATCGAGTGTAGAATTTGGTTAGGCCCCGTGAAATGTGTTTTTTAGCACAGCTTATTATAAGTTTGGCAAATCTTTAGTAGTTATCTACCTTCGGCTCAATATATACAGGGTATATATTGAGTATATATATTGAGTATATATATATATATATATATACAGAGTATATATATTCTCAATATATATTGTTCTCCAATTGGTCTTGATACTTATCCCAGTTTGTCTTACTAAAGTTCCATCTAGGCCCTAGGCAGATAAATAATTGAGTTTATAGTGGAAATAGTAATGCACATAGTTGTTATTACTAGCCTATGCTGCGATTTTGGGATTTAATCAAAAACTCTGGTGGCATGTTCATGGCAGTCGTCTTTGTTGGATATAAATGTTAGATCTGGGCTGTGTCCTTTTTGTCGTCTGGCGAAAAAAAGGTAGGCTTCTGTTTTGCATCGTGTGAAAGTCTAAGGTGCTTGAAGTCCACCCATTCAATTACTTGTTCGCATTGAAGATGGCATTGGTTGTAGACCCATGTAATGTAATGACTATTGAAGTATCTTATATTTATAATATATTGATGGATGCGGAAATGTACTAGTTTTAATGTACTTTATTCCCTGTTTGTAGTTTTTCTTGTTTTCTCTTTTTTGTGGTCATTGTGCCTTTTTATTTCAGTGTCTTTTGTCACTGCTGTTTCCCTTTAATTCGTTGCCATTTCGCTTATTAATTTGTTTTCGCCAAAGTTAGTTTTCTTGGGTCACGCAAAAAGACGTATGTATGACTGCATATTATTTAATATATGTAACTATTCGGTATTTAATGAAACATTTCGCTTTTTCCAAGTAGGGACACAATTTTACCAGGGAAATTAAAAGCCAGGTTACATTTTATTATTTTATTTTAATTTGGCACAGGAAAGAACAATGAGCCTAGCATCTAATAATATATTCCAGGTCATGGCCATTTTTGGATATAACCTTAACATTAACTTTTACATTGATATTGGGATTTACATACATTCATCACTAGCCGTCTAATGTATTATGGAATAATCAATATATTCTGCATTGTTCGCTCAAAACTGACAAGAATGAGAGTTGAATGATCAAAGAGTTACATTCTGTGCATACTTAATTTGTTTTAAGTAAATCACCATTAATATTATTTAAGGACTTGCAAGCAAATTAAAAATTATACTTTGGCAGAAAGAAGAGAATTCGTTAAAAATAGAATTTCCACAAAATTGTTTTAAAGTGTTTTGTAACCTTGTGTAAAATAATAATCACTGCAGGACACAAAAGGTGTAAATTTAATATTTTTAATACCAAAAGGTTAGACCACGATGCACTGCTTTGTTGAGGTATATTAGAATATCGGACAATATTCAAAATTGTGTTCAGAAATATATCATTAATTCTACTTAATTTCTATGATGTTTTCTGCAATATTTTCGTCTTCCTCTGATTATGAGTTTTTATCAAGAATTTGTATTAATGATCTGAATTTTTGTTTACATATTTCTCCATCTCGATTGATACGAACTGGCAAATATTAACAGAAGGAAACTTCCTTAAGAAAACTTTAAACAGACGTAGAAAGATGATAGAAATGTTAGGTAAAGAAAGCAGGTAACTTATGCTATGTTCTATGTTGTAGATAGATCAATATATATGGGGAGCACATTATGAGAAGAGCACTTGAAGGATGAGCAAAGGACATCTCAAGAAATGTTCATAAAATAAACAACCTACGTTTCGCAGATGGTACTTGCAAATAGTCAAGCAGAGCCGATTGATCTTATACGACTGGTCGAAAACGAAAGTCAAATATGTATTTGGTCTACAATTAAGCATATCAAAGACAAAAATCATGATAGTAGATTGGTTTAAGGTTGTGAGCTCATACTTAGATCCGGGATCATTGATCACAAACACAGGGTCATAAAAGAAGAGATAAAACGTAGATGTGATCTAGCAAAAGTTGCCCCAGCAAAAATTTCCCAAAGATGGAAGGACTGTCAAATTTCAAGAGTGTTAAGTAAATATGAGGTTGATAAACTGATTAATATTCCCAATACTGACCTACGGATGTGAATTTTGAAAACTGAGACAATCGTAAAGAAGAAACATGGACGCCACTGAAATGTTCAGTTGGAGACGAATGTTACGAATTCCTTGGACCGACCTTAGGACAAATAATTCAATTTTAAGAGAGCTAAAAGTTACCTAACGACTCTCCAGTAAAGTCCATCTCTAACAATTAAAATAATTTGGACATGTAATGAGAGCAAATACAGAAAACATGGAAAGACTCATTATACAAGAAAAGGTGGAAGGTCGAAGATCACGAGGAAGATCTCCAACAAGATGGATCGCTCAAATTACAGGAATATGCAAAAGACCTATGCCTGAGTTAAAAGAAATAACCAGAGACAGAGATCTTTGGAGACGGACAATACACGACACCACGTCGACCACTACACTCCCACCGGGGGGTCAGGATTGAAGAGAAAAATGTTGTAGATACCTCATACATAAGCTACCTACTTTCGTAGACTATTTATACGATTTTTTTGTTAATTCTAAATTGTATAAAATTTGATTCAAGTCAGTTTCTTGCTTTTACTAATCCTTAGTCAACTATTTTATTTCCTTGAAAGATACTGCGGGTTATATGAAACAACTATATTATAACTACACGTTCAATGTTTTGGATATAAAATATCACAAGACTTTTAACATTCTAACTCATAGCTTAATTTCATACCACTCACATTGCTCTTCGATAATGAAAGGTTTTTCTTTGATCATATTCCCTTATCAATTCTAAGCGCAACACGTGCAGAATTTTCTCATATTATACAACTTACAATTTTGATACTGTACGGATTATCAAAAGTACGGCAAATTGTTAGGAAGTTAAGTACATTACATAAAGAATCTAAAAAGGATAAAAAATATTTCAATCGATCAGAAACAAAAACTATTTACAGATAAAGGTACTAGCTGCATTGGTTATTGTCCTAAGAAAGAGTTTAGTAAGTACACAGGTTTGAGTATGTCATGAACAAAGCTGGTATCGTCTGGAAGCGACAATGCGAGACAGAATAAAAAAAACGACTAATTACGACAACATGGGATGACTCGTTTAGTTTGTGACATATGACAGTCCTCTATGATGTCTACGAATCGTGACTCCCATCTGGAGCAGCCGTTTTTAGTCGTTTGAAGTTTCGTTTCACTATTGTTATTTTAACATTTCTGGATTGCACTAAAAACCTAAAGTGAATATCTTTTGTTTTTTAAGTATAGTGGAGAATACTAGGAGGAACTGCGCAAATTCGCTTTCATATAATGACCAGCCTAATACCAGGTATTCTTATTAATGATTCGCCATACTTTTTATTCTTGGCAAAAATGGTATGTAACCTTAACCTTTTTAATCCTCTATAAAAAATACAAAGGATATTTTTGTCATGGGAAAAATTGTACAATAAACATTTAAGGTGTATACAAAGCACCACATTTTCATTAGTTGGAAAATAGATAACCAAAAAAAAAGTATCTGTCTAATATATCTGTCTAAAATTTGTAATACATTTAAGAGGAACCTAAACGTGATATATGTTCCTTTACTACTGAAGTTATGTTATTAGAATGGCAAATTTTGTACCCCCTGTTCTTCAGAACTGAAAAACTCACTAACCTCCTTCAAGTCTGATTTAAAACCACCAAAGATCGAGCATATAGAAAGGAGAATTGGGCCGAGCATTGGGACATATAGAAAGGAGAAATCTAGAAGCAGTTATCAAAGATCACTAAATGGAGACCAGTATCAGGCAGATCACGTGAAAGGCCCAAACCAGAAGGGAGAACCAAATGGTCGGCGATCTTAAGAAGAAAGGAGTTAGAGAATAGGTAACCATGATTTGGTGCTAGAGGTACAAGAGTTCCCCCATTGGGATGCTCTATACTGGTATGGTATCAAAGTATCCCAATGGATACCCATTGGGATACTTTGAGCTCTATACGTTTTTATCTGAGGGTGTTCCATACCCCCATTTATATTTATTTAGGAAACCGAGTACGTGTTGCTACGTGTTTTCTACAATGTTGTTTGGTACTGAGACGTGGACGGTTTGAATTTGAAGTAATTTTGAACTGTAGTGTTCTCGAAGAGATCTCAGAAATTGTGCGACGGTAATACAACCAACATTCTTTCATATTTAAAGAAAGAAAATTAAGCAATTCGGTCTTGTCACGGGAAAATATAACCTAAAACTCACCATTTAAGGAAAGCTCGACACTAGAAGGTCACTGACAAGATGTCCAAAATTCTGGTATGGGGATATACGACAGTTAAACAGTAAGCCACTGATATACCAGTAGATAAGATAAAATGGGCTAATAATAAAATAGTTAAAAGGTTCTAGTACTTCCGTCACTCTTAAAAATAGAAGAAGAACGAAATTATTTCGTATGTTTATATTAGAAAAATTGGATATTGGAAAAAAAAGAAAAATTTTTAAAGTTTGTCATTTTGACTAATGACTTGGTTCACTTTGTAATACATTGCATACACAATTGAATATCGGCTAAAAAATAAGCCTCAAATAAATCTACACTTTTTAACTAATTCTTTTGTTCTAATAATAGTAGGTATCACAAATCACAAAACTAAAATATCCATACAATTTATTAACTGACAGTTTCATATTTTAGGGGATATTTTAATAAAAATGCATGTTTTTGTTTTCTAAAAACAATTAAGTAAAAAATTTAAGGTTTATTTATTCTATGACATTTCAGGTTATCTACAATTTAAGTTAAAAATTATATTTTAATTGAACCATTAAATTCTTGGATAAATAGCATTTACAACAAAGGTCTTAAACAATTTTCTCCTTGAAAACAAATTTTAAATACACTGGGGTGCAAAATTAACCGGACAACCTTAAAAATAGGTCATTTTTGATGTCTCGAATTTCCTAAACCTGTTGTCCGATTTAAGTGATTTTTTAATATATTATAGCCTTATTCTTTAGCAATATAGCTGTAATATTATTGTTGCTAAACAGTTAAATTTTGATTGTATACCGGGTGTATCAATCAAACTGTGTTTTTTCTCAAAGTTCGCATCACCCTGTAAAATATTCTAGCATTTATAAAATACTAAAATTAAAATCCAACTATAGTCTCATGTTTTCTCAACATTTTGTTTTTTGATTCATTCGCTTATGTTGGATAATAAAAAGTTAGGTACTTTAACAACTAGCCATGTTTTTCATCAATATAGCGTGTTTTTAAATAATAATTGGCAAACTTTAAGGGATAATTTTGCATGAAAAAATAATGACAGTTTACTTTATAAACGGTATGTTCGCAAATTCTTTGTTTCCGAGATAGGAGGTGTTGACAGTTTTCTTACAAACTGACGATTTATTTATTGCTTTAAAACCTATTGCTCTAGTATTTAAATAATGTATCTTCTTAAATATTTTTTCACTCAGTAGTTTAAACCAACAATCATCGAGAAACTTCATCTTAAATCTCAGTAGTTCTTCAGTGATCATATTTTTTTCTCTTCACTAACATTTTTTTAAAATTACATAGTTAAATTACCAGATAGTGAAATTGTTGAGTTTCTTGTTATAATATCTACTAATTTTTCTGCAGTCGTTGTTAACTGTCATTCTCAGAATTATTTTAGGTAATTTTAACTAGCTGTTTGGTTTGTAAAAATTGTGTTCATTTGAATTGAAAAATATTAAAAATAAAAAATATTGTTTAAAAAATAATAAAAACTATTGTGTCATTAACTTTAATTAAAGATATGCGTGTTTTTTTATAAAAATAACAAGCAATACCAACAAGAAAAATCCAATAATTCAATCAAACAACTGCTTTGTTGCCACTGAGCTACTTTTTATGCAAATTAAGTTATTGTTCTTGTAGACGCGATAGAGATCTTAAGTACTTTGAAGCTTCTTACATAAGATAGTACAAGCGATTTCCGATACTGATGCAACTAGAAATTTTGTCACAACGTTTTCCAATAGGTAATTATTAGAAAAAATATGCGACCTGTGTCGCAAGTGTCACAAGTTTGCCAAAAATAATCATTCGGCACTTTCTCCAAACTATGTTGTTATTTTCTTACGAACAAGTTTTCGTTGTCTTTACAAATCGGGAGTTTGGATTGGATGGGTTTTAGAATTTCTAAAGTAACGAGACTAAATCGCATAGTATTGGGCCTGATATATAGTATAACGAAAATTAATTTAAGAAAGACGTAGCATACAACGATAAAAATGTCATGGATGTGTAATTTGATGTAGTAACAGTAGATAAAATGGCAATAATTATGATAGTAGTCTATATAATATATCTAATGTCCGGTTTATAGCCTATGCCTTCCGGTTCTCAGTTTCCTGCCTTCCGGTTCCCAGTCTCCATTCACGTCTATCGGCCCAGTCTCACGGCTATAGCTCTCTGATATTGCTCTCCATCAAGCCATATTATTTTCGATCTTCGTACATACCCGTACCAAACAAGCTGTTTTTGCTGTATTTCTTCTATGATGCTAGTTGTTCTGTCCATGATTTGTCTGATTTTTTCATTTGTTACGCGGATCCTTTTGGATATACCTGCTGATCTGCTCCAAAATTCCATTTCAAAACAAGGATTATTTGTTCCAGTCAATTAGTGAGTCTACAGGTTTCGCATCTACATATCAACGCTTGTAAAAATACTTTGCTATAGTTGTATTTTTTTCATAACTTTTGACCAGAGTAGTGTATTTAGTGCTCCTATTATTTTCTCCCCTTTTATTAGTTATTCAATCTCTGTTTCTGTTTTTGCGTCCATTTCTTTCCATAGGTATTTGACCTCAAATAGATACCTATATTCAGAACATGACTAAATTATTTTTCCATCTTCTAAGCATCTTCTATGATAGTAGTCTATCTTCAAAATAAAGAGATAAGGTTGTTCTGAAGCTATTTTCTTATGGCATTTTTGCAATTAACTAGTTTTGATGGGAAATAAGCCACAACTTTATTTAAAAAAATGATTTTATTAACGGTTCGACGCCCAAATCGGATTTTTGATAGTAAACTAAAGTGAGACTTAATACTTACGATGTCGGGATAATATCACGAGGTTTTTTCCTGGTTTTCCCTCGTGATTTACTATGGAATCTCTAGCGCGAGAATTTTACTGTCACCATTGGATGTGGTTGTCTTTTTAAAGACAGATCACATGTTATGATTTTTTTGTGACGGATATTCTTGAGTTGGGGTTGACTTCATGTAATCGAATGAAATATCTTTCAGTAAAGTCGTCCCAGGAACGCAACTCATAAATATTGGCAATATCATTTTAAAGTCTTCTACTTATTTCTGAATTGCCGATATAAATGAGTCAGATTAAATAAATTATTAGAAGAATTTCTTTACTAAGCAACAACATTATTGTTTAATTCATTAATATTTTTTGTATTTTGACAACGACACCCGATTTGGGCGTCGAAACGTTAATAAAATCATTTTTTTTTTTAGTAAAATTGTGGCTTATTTCCCATCAAAACTAGTTAAAGAATTAATTAAGATGAAAAAAGCGACAAATTAACAACAAAAACCAATATTATCGGTGATATCTTGCAGGTATTAGAATATATAGAGAAGATAGCTATTGAATTGAGGAGGAACATGAGTTGAATATTCAAAAAGAAGATATTAAGATTAGCAAAATGACATATTAACAACAACAATATTGCCGGTAAATGATTTCATAGCATATTAAATAAGTATAAAAACTCTATTTGGCAAGGCGACTATCTGGCGGTAAAAAATCAGTATAAAGAAACAACAACGAGGCAAACGCAGAACAAGAAACAAAAAAAAAGAAAAGGAAAAATTATTAAAAACAAAAAGTTTTAAAAAGAAATTTAATAAATAAGTACCTATGTATGTTTTACATTTATGAATCAAAGCCATTATTTCCCTTAATTTAATGGTAAAAACTTACTAGATAACCTCATTGAAAATTTTGAAGTCCACGATAATTTTTTAATATAGGTATATCCCATGTGTTTTAAGTAAGAAACAAGGGGGGTTGTCAATCTTTTACACTGGTACTTCTAGTATTAACAGAAGAAGTGTTTTAGAAGAAAATTTGCAAAAAGAAACATAATAAAATAATACGTGTGTATATTTCGATACCTAAATAACTTTTTATACCTAAGTACATAACATGTGTATAATATCTAACTGCTTAGGTTATTTTCCAGACGTCTTCTCTGAATTTCATTCTTTAACAATAAAATATTGATTAAAAAAATTCACAAGGAAGAATTTTCCTGTATACCATCAATCACAAAAATTTTTTATTGAAAAATCCTTTATAAAAGGTATAAAATTTTAGTAAAATCCCTTCAAGGACTACATCAATCATAGAAGGTTTTCGGTATATAAAACTGGTTGATCACATGCTAAGCCACCAAAAAAATATATCAATGCCTGGCTATAAACCCTTTGGGTCCCGGTGAATTCGTAACTATTTTAATCCCCCATTATAATTACAGGCTAACTGGAAACTCTGGCGCGCACTTAATTTTTCGATAATCCACTAACTACCGGTGAATTTGTAACTTTAATTTTTTAAGTAATGTTGATAATCTAATACCGGTGTTCCAGGTATGTACCTCATTGTATTGTCTCTCATCATTTATACAGGGTGTCCAGAAACTCTACCGACAAACGAAGACAGGAGATTCCTCAGATAATTTTAAGACAATTTAACCCAATTCACCTAGTCCGAAAATGCTTCCTAAGGGAGCTAGAACTCTTTGAAGATGGCGCCATGTAATTAGTTTTTCTTAAATACCTCCAGAACGCTTCTATTTAGAAAAACGAAAATTGGTATACATATTTACTTTCCAGAAATGAATCGATTCCATCCATTGCGAATTTGTAGTACAGGTCATAGGCGTCCGTTTTGGGTAGGGCAACGGTTATTTTATCGCATAACTTTTTTATCTTTAACTTTTAAGCATTTTTGATACTGGATTATTAAATTGCGAGCTATTATAGTACTAAAAGGTAATCTTACTTTAAGTCGATAGGATACACCGTTTTCTAGAAAAATCGATTTGAAAATTTTTCGTTCTTTGAATTTCAAAAAGGAAGATTCAAAAAAAATTATTTAGAAAGATGAAAACTGGTACATTTATTTATATTCCAGAGATTAATCGATTTCATTAATGGCGAATTTCTAGTACCGGTCACAGGCGTCCGTTTTGGGTAGGTCAACAGTCATTTTATAGCATAACTTTATTGTCTTTAATTTTTAAGTATTTTTGACACTAGATTACTCAATTATGAGATATTCGAGTACTAAAAGTTACTCTTGCTTTAAGTTGGTAAAATATATCGTTTTTTTTAATTCTTTTCAATTTTTTTCAATTTTTTTTTTTTTCAATTTCCCAAAACTAAAAACTTTCAAATCGATTTTTCTAGAAAACGGTGTGTCCTACCGACTTAAAGTAAGAGTACCTTTTAGTACTAGAATACCTCGCAATTTAATAATCCAGTATCAAAAATGCTTAAAAGTTAAAGACAAAAAAGTTATGCGATAAAATAACCGTTGCCCTACCCAAAACGGACGCCTATGAACGGTACTACAAATTCGCAATGGATGGAATCGATTCATTTCTGGAAAGTAAATATGTATACAAATTTTCGTTTTTCTAAATAGAAGCGTTCTGGAGGTATTTAAGAAAAACTAATTACATGGCGCCATCTTCAAAGAGTTCTAGCTCCCTTAGGAAGCATTTTCGGACTAGGTGAATTGGGTTAAATTGTCTTAAAATTATCTGAGGAATCTCCTGTCTTCGTTTGTGGGTAGAGTTTCTGGACACCCTGTATATTGTCTCTTGGAAGAGTTACTAGAGAAAATCAAAATAAATTTTCTGAAAATGGCTGAAATTTTTGTAACAGATTTCGTAATGAGTGAACGTGGGTGTAAGTTATTGGTGGTAAATAATTTTAAATTTCACTTAAAGAAAGTGCTAAAAAATGGAAAACATTTATGGTACTGTTCTGCATCTGGTTGCAAGGCAACCTGTTATACCGAAGGTAAGTTTTTTTTAATATCTTGAGTAGTAACAAACATTTATGTTCGTTATTAACAATTTGATGTCAAAAATGCACATTTTTGCTATTTTTTGTCTACCAGTAAGATGAAAAGCATTTAAAACAAAATTTAAGATAACCGCATTATAGTGCATGTAAAACAATTTAAACAAGGTTTTAGAAATCTTGCTATACTATTCGTGAAATAGCCCAAAGAAATGAGTAACAATACACGGTTTTTATGACACTCAGTCAGTGTAACTACTATATGCAACAATTGTTTTAATTTCTATATGGATAGAATAACAAAATGTATGTAAATCTGACCAATTTTTTCTCAATTTATTTATTTATTGACAATTTAAATGAAAAAAAGCCGATTTTAAGGATTTTCGTGTATAAGTTACATTTTACCAAAAAACTGAAAAAATTACCGATTAGTTTATCGAAATAGCTTTAAAATCAGTTGAAGAAAAATATAATTGGAGCTTTGTTTATCAATAAACATTAATTAAAGGTATACATTTGCCATTGGGCCCGTGTTGGCTTAATCCGTTACTGTTAAATTTATTTCGTACGTTTTAACCTAACTACCTGAGGTATTCGATTTAATCAATGGTTTCGAATTCATCTGTAGAAAGTTTCGAGTTGGCAGGTTCAGGTAGTAGAAAAGTTACGAATTGGCCGGTGTGCATGTTAATTTGAAAATTTTTGTCATTAAAAGTTGCGAGTTGGCGCGTGTCCAACCCTTTAAATGGTATAAAAGTGTGTTAAGTTTACATTGTTACTTAAAATTCCAAACGATGGATAAATTTGATAAAGATATGGCCCTTGGGCACCGCACGACATGGAATGATGGATGGCAACTTACTGTCAGTTGCCATCTAATATTCCTAATGTAAAGACAAATCCATCTGTTCAGCAACCTACGTGATGGGGGAGTCATGCGATGAATAAAGGGACATATCTTTATCAATTTTATCCATCGTTTGGAATTTTAGGTAACAATGTAAATTTAAAACACTGTTATACCATTTAGTAGGCTTATACCTATTGGTATTTTTTTGGTGACTCAGTATGTGATCAACCAGTTCTAGCACTGATGATGATATTTTATATATCGCAAACGTTATGTGATTGATGTAGCCCTTGAAAGGATTTTAATAATATTTTATATCTTTTATCAGGGTGATTGATTAGTAGGGTAAAGCTCAATAGCTTCGCTATAGTAATAGATAGCAATAAAAATTAATAATAAAAATTTTAGCCACCTTTGATCTTCACATTACAAAATTAGTTAGAATGTTACTGTTAACTTTTCCATCACAAAAATATAAAAGTTTGTTATGTTATACAGGGTATTTACAAAGTTATAACCAATTTTATATGAAAATCGTAACAAGTTCAACTCCCTGTATAAATAAAAATAAGCAAAACAACAATGGTTTATTAATGCCATATTTTTTAACGTATTGTCAAAATTTTCAAGAATGGTCGATATTGCTAATTTTCTTTATATCAAATACAGGGTGAGTCAAAACGCAAGTACATTATTTTCTCAGTAATTTTAAATGGAACACCCTGTATTTTATATCACTATTGAAAAGTACCATTACCGTACTTTAATTTTTAGATAACATTTCCTATGTCTAAATTTATTAGTTTTCGAGATATTTTCATTTTTCAATGGACCAGTAGCGTGGCCACCCAAATCACCAGAATTTAATAAACTGGACTGATTTTTTTTGGGTTACGTTAATAATCAAGTTTATAAAATACCTCTAACAACAAGGGATGAGATGAAAAATAGAATACAAAGTGTTAGGTCTGGATCCCGTCTCTGTTCGAAGAGTTTAAGTCTGTTCTGTCGGACAAAATACATGTACCGTTTTCGTGGTCTGACCGTTACAAATTTTTAACCTGTTCCATAATTAAAACTTTCCCTGTTCCAGTGTTCCCATATATCAAAGTTTGTCCGACTAGACACTATTAAGCTATTAACAAATTTTCAGCTTGATATTAATCAACTTTTTTTTCATACGCGGGATCCAGACCTATGTATTTCGATGTGTTAATTTACAAATGCTCCGTAGAGTAAGTAGCTCATTCAATGATCGTTTTTAGGCGTACATAAATGTGTTAGGAGATAATTTTGAACACCTTATGTAATTAAATATTAAAAATATTTTATTAAAAGTAGCTTCTAATTTTTTCAAACATGTTTGTTTGCAAAATGTGTTACTAATAAATTATGTTTCGTTCTTTATTTGTTACATTGTTACATTTACATACAAAAGTAGTGTTTAATTGTCTTCACAAAATATTGTATTTTGTGTTTGTGTGTTTTTTTGTAAAATTTATTGCTAATTTTCTTTGTTTATTTCATTTGTTGCATTTACATAAAAAGATAGTTTTTAATTGTTTCAAAAATGTTGCATGTAGTGGTTGTGTTTTTGTTTGTAAAATGTATTACTAATAAATTATTTTTATTTCTTTATTTGCTACAGTGTTACATTGATTACCGGATTGATAATCGGTAATCTTCAATTGTCAATTCAGTCATGGCTTACTTAAAATTTAGATAAATTTAAACACCTAAAATAATTTGCTCTGAAAAATGAAAATATCTCGAAAACTAATAAATTTGGGCATAGGTAATGTTATATAAAAATTAAAGTACGTTAATGTTACTTTTCAATAATAATACAAAATACAGAGTGTTCTATTTAACATTACTGAGAAAATAATGTACTTGCGTTTTGACTCACCCTGTATTTGATATAAAGAAAATTACCAATATCAATAATTCTTAAAAATTTTGACAATAAATAAAAAATATGGCATTAATAAACCATTGCTGTTGTGCTTATTTTTATTTATACAGGGAGTTGAACTTGTTATGATTTTCATACAAAATTGGTTATAACTTTGTAAATACCCTGTATAACATTACAAACCTTTATATTTTTGTGATAAGTTAACAGGATTTCGAATATAAAATAAAATATAGGGTGTTCCATTTAAAAAAAAACATAAGTTTGGTTTGCCACTGTGTTATCGAACACCCTGTAACATTCTAACTAATTTTGTAATGTGAAGCTCAAAGGTGGCTAAAATTTTTGTTATTAACTTTTATTGCTATCTATTACTATAGCGGAGCTATTGAGCTTTACCCTACTAATCAATCACCCTGTATAGGAAGAATTTTTTTAAAATACTGATTTACTAAAATAATGAAAAGGTTTTTGTAAATATTCACGTTCATTAACTGTGTACAGTAGCTGTTTAATTAGAAGGACTCTTTTTATGGGGCATAAGAAGTTTAATTAAATGAAATTATTTTAAATAATTGAAGTGCAAAATAATGTTTAAACGAATGCTTTTCCTACGATTTAAAGTGCATAAAGACTATACAAAAATTCTGTTTTGAATTAAAGTCGTACTTTTCGAATAATAACAACCTGGAAAATAACCTGTTTACTGTATTGATGCATAGTTCGAGTGGGACTGTACAAATGTTTAAATAGAAAAAACTGTTGAAAATAAATAATGTCACTTAAATTACTGGCTCTTACTTTAAAATATATAAACATCAACAGTTCAGAAACAAAAGTAAGTATACATTGCACTTAAAAAATTTCATCGGAAGATATCAAGCACTTAATATGGAACTGTCTTGATTATTCCGTGAACAATTGTACTAAAACTACAATAAAGCATTTCTAGTGTTTTATACAAAATTTACAAATTCAACAGAATCCATTTGGCATCAAGTTTACTCTCAAACGTTTTAAAACATTTTTGAATAGGAAATATGATAATCATTCGCTTACAATACTTTGTCACAAGTTCAATATCAGAGTACTTAGTTATACACCTGAGCTATCCTTAGCATACGCCATACTGCTTGTTACCGTAAAAACCATATGTACCTAGTTGTATCCCATACTTTGCATTTATTTCAAATAACAGATAAATCAAAGGAATTGAGGTATATCAAGATATATCCATAGTTTTGTACGATATACCATAAGATTAATGAATCCTACATTAAAAGTGTTTCTGAAAGTTATATCACATATTGTATGCCAAACTTGAACGAGGCACAGGAAATACTCAATATGTCTTGTATATCTATGTAGGTATGTTCATTAATCTCAACAAAGCATTCGCCAGAGTGAGACATATTATTTTATACAAATTTTTCAAGATAAAAATATGGATTAAAAGAAATATGTGTACTTACTTATTTTATTTTAATAAAAAAACAACGGTAGAATAGAAGAAAACCTAATAGAAAAAAACAATTATGAAAATATAATCAGGCAAGGTTGCATCTTGTCAAGAGCATTATTCAAGGTGTACAAAGTGTACTGTTATAAAAGGATATTAAAACTATCCTGGACGGATAAAATCACCAAACCTACTCGACACATTTAGAACATAGTTATAAGACGGCAGATCTGAACAAATATGGTACCCACATGAATGGAGAGAAGCTCAGTCATTTAAGATTCTTAGACCTTAGACGACATCATCCTTATAGCCGATCGTATGGATAACGAAATAATTAAGTTGGTCAAATTATATCACGCTTCCTTGGACATTAAAGATCAACATGAGCAAGATACATATAATTACTGATCTGGTGCTAAATCGTAATAATGCTATTGATGTTAAGGATATTGAGCAGACTGGGTGGTATAAATACTTAGGGCATGAATGTCGGTTGGGCTGAGATAACTACTCATGTGTTGTCTACTACTACCTCAAGAGTTGAAAGAGGCCTATGTCTAACAGTGGACTAGTGCATATTGAACTATGAAAATATCTACATAGAACTACGAGAACATACGGATAACAGGATATATGATGACAGGCATAACGCAATTATTCAGTAGTTCATGTTGAATGTTGAAGGGTTTCAGATTTTGGTGAATCGTTTTCAAAATTACATCCACTAACTATACTTCCCTTATAACAATTCAAAGCCGCATACCCTTGTGATTGTATACAGTCAATTTTGAAATATTTCTTTGACTAGCATGTGATTGGGACCATGAACCTAATAAATAACACACTTCGAAGTATATCTACTAGCTGACTGACTGATGACTGGGCACTGGAGACTACTCCACCGAAACCATATCGGACACATTTTTTGCACTGAATATAAAATATCAAAGATAAACAAAAAAGTGGGAAACTCAGCAATGAAATAAAAATATTCATTTTATCGAGGTAAACTTGAGATAGACTTCACTTCTAGTTTTTGATTAGTTCGTCAGTCGTCCCATTATAGTCTAAGAGCTAGTGAACCTTTTGACTAACGGTCGTCCTGTAAGGCTAAAAATTTGTAGAGTGATAATTCATAGCACACCAAAGCTAAAAACCATGACCTGGCAGGCCTCAGCGGTGCACGTGTATCTACCAGGTGAATCGAAAAGTGCAAATTTAGGGGGTAAAATAAACTTTCTCCTGTAAGGTTTAAATTTAAGTATGTGTTTGAGTAAGTCATTTAGAAGAAATGTGTACAATGACAGGCGATTCTGAAGAGCATAAGACCTTGCCAGGCGAGGGGAAAGATTAGGGGTTTTTCCTAAAATTATTCTTTTTGCATCGAACAAATTTTTTTTATGCTTTTTGAATCATTCCAAACAGAAAAGGTCCTTAGTTATTTTTCTCTTAAGTTAATAGTTTTTGTTATATAAGCGATTGAAAATTTTGAAAATTGCGAAATCGGCCATTTTTAACCCAAATCGGACATTTATCTAAAAATTTCAATATTGGCAAGGTACGCAGATATTCCTTAAACATTGATTGATGAAATCCCGAAGAGTTTTTTGCAATAAAATATCGAAAACCGCTTTGTTTTTTTAATTGCTAATCAAGCGGGCGCTACACTGTAGTATAATTGAGGACGTTTGAGCTTGCATAAATTCATTATCTCGAGAATGGGCAAATTTGAAGAGAAATCCTCAGACAGGTCGATTTTTATTTTTGAATTAGGACTTTTTGGTATATATATAATACTAGTGACGTCATCCATCTGGGCGTGATGACGTAATCGATTATTTTTTTAAATAAGAGTAGGGGTTGTGTGATAGCTCATTTGAAAGGTTATTTAATTCTCTATTCAGTAATATAAACATTAACATAATTATTTATACAGGGTGTACAAAAAAAAATTTTTCTTCTATTTGTCAAATTTAATCAAAGTTAATTTAATAAAAAAAATTTTTTTGTACACCCTGTATAAATAATTATGTTATTGTTTATATTAGTGAATAGAGAATTAAATAACCTTTCAAATGAGCTATCACACAACCCCTACTCTCATTTAAAAAAATCATCGATTACGTCATCACGCTCAGATGGATGACGTCACTAGTATTATACCGTAAAATGGGGTGAGATTGATCTCCCAGGGTGACATTGATCATTTGTCGTTGTATCACATATACGTAGATACAACCGGCAACAATGTAAAATTGTTTCTGGGCGTGGCACTATTAATTTCTTGGATCTTGACTATGATCAGTTCGCGTCGTTGTTAATTTGTAATTGGCATTGGGAAGAAGTTCTGTGGCTTTGAAATTAGCCATAATTTTTGGCCTATTTTTATAGTTTGTGTACTTTTGATGGTAGAGAAAGAACAGAGGTAAGTTCGCTATTTCTAGTGCTATAAAATTATTTTGTATGGTTCTGTAATAATAATTTTAAGTATTCTCCTTTTCATGAACATTTTTCAGTGCGTCACAAATTATAGAAAAAAAGGTAAGTCCGTGATAATACACATTTATGATATTTATTCTAACGTGACATTTTTGTTAAATCTGACAGTTGTCAAATTTTATTTTCAATTTGGAATAAAACCAAATCAATTGTGTCTATTGCATTTATAAAATGGTATTTTCTTTCATTTGTATAGTCTTATAAATTGTACAGATTAGATTGATAATATTATTATTTTATTTAATAAATAATTCTTTTTTGATTATGGCGCCATCTATCGACAACTAGAATAATCACCGAACTAGAATAATTACCAAAGTATTCAAAGACGTGCCTTTTTTTCTGTCACATACAATTTAATGCGTTAGAGAGAAATCGAAAAACTGTGACGCACTGAAAGATGATCATGAGAAAAAGAATATCTAGCATTTTAACTAACGCCTGCTTTTTTAAGATGGCGGATAATATTGAATGGGGTGACATTGATCAAGTGATCAATCTAACCCCACGTTACGTACGTTCCATAAATTAATTTATAATTTTTGTCACAGATTTAAGAATATCAATCACAATGGGAAGAACGTACAAAAGACAATTAGGCAATAGAACGTATGGCAATTTTAATGAAGAACAAGTTAATCAGGTGCACGATGTATTGGAAAATGGATTATCGCTAAGAAAAGCCGCAAAAAAATACAAATTGTCCTACAGAACTTTAAATAACAAGTACCATGAAAGGAAGATTAATAAAACAGGTGGACAATCTGTATTCACATAATATGAAGAAGAAGTAGCCATTATAGAAGTAGCCATTTTAACGTGTGCAGATTAGGGATATCCTCTAAGTGCAATGGAATTGAAAATGTGCGTCAAAAGTTGTTTGGACAAAACTGGTAGAAGTGCATCTAGATTTAAGGAGAATATTCCTGGAATTGACTGGGTAAATAGTTTGTTGAAGAGACATGGAGGTACCTATTGCTGGTAAAAGATTAGCAATTAATATTAAAAAAAGCCGAGCAAAAGTATCTCCGGACCTGATTAAAAAATACTTTGACAATTTACAACAAACGATTGAAAATGTTCCAGTTGAAAATATTTTTAATTACAACGGGTCCAACGTCTCAGATGACACCGGAAAAAAATTGTGCATCTACCGAAGAGTATCTACCTATGTCTGTCAGGTAAAAGGATTTTTAGAAGGAGAAGAAATCGAAGTTCAAGGCCTTAAATCAGCAGGATCGAGGAAGATTTTCAAAATAATTAAAATTACATATCCACTGTTCCCTTCAAGGAAGTAGTTGCCTTACTACCAGATCCAACACTTGAGACGATTTCTGATAGGATACAAAAATATCATTTTCGCGGAGAAATTAATATAAAAGAATGTTAAATCAAATTTTCTTTTTTTTATAAATTGTTCTGAATTACATTTTTAGTTGTTAAAATATGTTTTTTTTGTATAAATAAAGAATAGTACAATAAAAATAGTGTGATCATTCTCACCCCGCATGATCAATCTCACCCCTTTGTAAACATTCGAAAAACTGTCTGACCGAATTAGTCAGGGTTAAGATTGATCATATTCTATTTAAAAGCACTACTGTTTCATGCTATAAAATCATCATGATTAATCTCACCCCAGTCACGGGTCTAAGATTGATCACCCTTTTTTTATGAGATAAGTGGATTTTCTTAATAATTAAAACAAAACTAGTGTTAAATCACTACTCTTTAGATATTAATAAAACACGTGAAATGTTTAAATATAGAACAGTAACAAAAACGTTTAAAATATAAATAAAATAAAGTTAAAATTGATCAATCTCACCCCACTTCACGGTATATATGCCAAAAAGTCCTAATTTAAAAATAAAAATCGACCTGTCTGAAGATTGCTCTTGAAATTTGCCAATTCTCGAGATAATGAATTTATGCCAACTCAAACGTCCTCACTTATACTACAGTGAAGCGTCCGCTTGATTAGCAATTAAAAAACAAAGGGGTTTCCGATATTGTATTGCAAAAAACTCTTTGGGATTTCATTAATCAATGTTTAAAGAATATCTACCTACCTTGGCAACTTTGAGATTTTTAGATAAATATCCGATTTGGGGTTAAAAATGGTCGATTTCGCAATTTTCAAAATTTTCAATCGCTTATATAACAAAAACTATTAACTTAAGAGAAAAATCACCAAAGACCTTTTCTGTTTGGAATGATTCAAAAAACTTAAAAAAAATTTGTTCGATGCAAAAAAAATAAATTTAGGAAAAACCCCTAATCTTTCCCCTCGCCTGGCAAGGTCTTATGCTCTTCAGAATCGCCTGTCATTTTACACATTTCTTTTAAATGACTTACTCAAACACATACTTAAATTTAAACCTTACAGGAGAAAGTTTATTTTACCCCCTAAATTTGCACTTTTCGATTCACCTGGTAGATACACGTGCACCGCTTAGGCCTGCCAGGTCATGGTTTTTAGCTTTGGTGTGCTATGAATTATCACTCTACAAATTTCTAGCCTTACAGGACGACCGTTAGTCAAAAGGTTCACTAGCTCTTAGACTATTAGAACTGGTAGGCATGAAAATCTTCATGGACTTATCTTTTTGAGTAAAATTTTTGAAAAATTAAAAATAAATTAAAATTTGGTAATTTTAAGTAAATTTATTTTTATTTAAATTTTAAATAATTTAAAAATCGGTTTGACAACCTAAATATAAAATTATATAGAAAAGTATAGTAAGAATATTTTTTTGTCAATAATATGCTTTAACAGTTCTCAAATTGCACAGAAACTAACCAATTGTTCCATACTAAGATTGTAAAATTTAATTTTTTCCAAATTGTTCTTAATATTTTAGTCTTCTAACTACCAGAATTTGTTTGTACCATACATCGTTTACTTAAAAAATAATACAATTTTATTATTCTAATAAAGCTAATTTTTTACAAGATCATTTCGGAATTAGAAGACTAAAATGCAGCATAGAGAAAAGAATACTGCTCACTTGAGTTCAAAAGTTTCGTCATCATTTTGGAAAAATAACAATATTGTTTAAAGTCTCAAATATTTTAATTCTTGCATTTTTAAAATAATCCTACCAAAGTTAAGGTGGCATTTATAAAATTCACAATGGCACGGTAGTATGGCATAGGTATATTTTCTATTTTTTAAAAATTTGATCTGTCAAAATAATGGAAAACCTTTTAAAAACTCAAGTATTAAAATTACAGTTGAGAGATCCGGTACATATTAACAAAAAACTGGCAATGTAATGCAGAAAACTATTTATAAAGTTTTACAAGAATTTACAAAATAAAAAAAACAAAAATGAATAACTAGATATAAATAAATAACGTCAAATTCTTAAATATATCTACATAACAATACAAGTTACAACACCAAAAATTTTAAGTATGAATAAAGTCTTTTGGCATTATTTTTTATTTTCACAAATGGCACAAGAGAATCTTGCCTTAGAGTGTCTCTTTATCAAATGTACATACGATTAATATTAATACAAACCCACAAGGTTTTTCAAATCAAAAAACGCCCTAAAATGGACATTTATTCGAAACAAACACTAGGAAAATCTTTAGGAGAATTCCTTTAACCAAATTTCATATTCGCAAGCAAAAACTAGTGCTACATACTGTCTTCAAAATACTAAAATTGGTTAAATGCTGCCTCACAAAATCTTCTAAACATTTTTCTAACGTTGAACCTTAATACCAATTAGGGAATCTGTCCCTAGAAAGCCAGGCTCAGTCGTTGCCATGTCTAGGTGACGAATCATAAGCCATACTAGAATCCTGAGAGAAGTTCATGGCTTCGGGTGAGGTGCTGTCCTGTGTATAGTAATAACTGGCATCCGAGCTGGGACCAGCACCGTTTAGTATTCCCATTGGTGGAGATACCGATGGTCTACCTGACGTCGATGTGGCGGGTGACATATCTGGATTGGGAGGCATGAAGTTGTTCATGTCAGTGGAATCTCGACACCAGAGCTGCCGCATTTCTTGGCGGCGTTGGCGCATCAGCATCTTGTATTCTGATATTCGCATTTTCTTTCCTAGAAACCAAACCATAATTTAGTTATATTATACTTACAATAATTTACTGCTTTAGCATAAGATTAAATATCGAAAAATACTCCAATTTACGTAATAGGGAATAGGGAGGCTTGAAGATGGGAATAAGAAATGATGAAAGAAATAGTGATTAACTTTACAGTGGTATGGGATCTGTCTGTGATTAATACGTTCTTCATGAAGACTTAAGACCAGTATGTTACCTATAGTAGCGGGGGAAGGGAAATAAAGATACATTTTGTGCGGTGTAGAAGAAGCCAGCTAAAATAAGTTACCAACTGTAAAGTTATAAATGGATATGGACGTAAAGGTGAGGCGGAAGGAAAGAAATTAGGACACTAGAACTTAAAGCGGTGGAAGATAAAGGATAAGGTTTTGGCAAGACTGTTTAAGAGTAGAGTTTTGGGAGAGCTTGAGGAAAAATATACGGTAACTGACAGGTGGGAAGCTAACAGCAAAGTTGTGGTACGAGTGGAAGAGGAAATGCTAGGAAAATCATCTGGTAAATTGCCTCTCAGGGACAAAGAAACTTGGTGGTGGAATGATAAACTGCAGCAGAAGGTTAGAGTGAAGAAAGAACCTAGAAAAAGGTATATGTCTAAAAGAAAGGAAGATAAGGAGATATACGAGCTGGAAAAGTGGGAAGCAAAGCGAACTGTAGCTGCTGCTAAGGAAAGACCGTCTGCACAGCTGTATGAAGAATTGGACACATCCGAAAGGATGAAAAGGTTATACAGTATTTGCTAAAGCAAGGGACAAGTCATTAAAGGACTTACTCATGTGTCATGTACTAAGAGTGCGGATGGAAGAGTGTTAAAAACTATGTTAAAATAAAGCAAAAATGGCATAAGAACGAAGAACGAAGAACACCAGAGGTGATATAGAGGATGCGGGATCCCAAATGAGAATGTAAAATGTAATACCGGGGATAGCGAAAGATAAGGTTGTCGAGGCGTTAAATAGGATGAAGAATGGTAAGGTAGTAGGACCTGATGGAATACCTGTCAAAGTTTGGAAGGCTATAGGGACGGAGGGGTTGATGTTTTGTGGCAAATGATTAGGATATATGAGGAAGAAAGGTCATCCAATGCATGGGGAGAAAGTGTGATGGTATCATTGTATAAAGATGAAGGGGATATTCAGGACTGTAAGAACTATGAAGCGAAGGTTAAGGAGAGATACATCGATGTAGAAGAACAGTTTAGGTTTATGCCACAGGAAGGAAGGACGTTGGAAGGACGACAATAGATGCCTTATTTACTTAACAGTTGATAGAGAAATACCGCGAGGAAAAAGACAGCTACATCTACGTTTTATAAATTTTGAGGAGGCGTATCTTTGGAGATGTATGAGTGAGAAATAGGTTCCTAAGATGTACGTAAGGCTCGTGAAGGACATGAGTCCCTAACTGTTTAATCTTGTTATAGATGTACTGACAGAGATGATAAGAGAGGGGCTCCTTGGGCAATGCCCTATGCTGATGGTATCGTGTTAGTAGAGGAGACCAACAAAATTTTGAAGGAGAAATTGGAGGGTTTGAGAAGGGCTATTGAAGAGGGCTATGAACTTGATGTTAGCAGGTCGAAAACGGAGTCTATGTGATTGAAAAGAACAGAATTGTTTAGAGAAAAACTAGATATATCGGGTGTTCTACAGTATCCGCCGTTTCCCACATCCTATTCGCCATGATTTTCGGTCACGAATATCTTCCTCGTTAAGTTGTCTACTGTTCATTGCTTTCTCTACATCTTGTATCCATGTTCTCTTCGGTCTGCCTCTTTTTCTTCTCTCAGGTCATTATACTGGATCATTTTCTTGGGCCATCTTGTTGGTCCCATTCTCTGGACATGTCCGTACCATATTAATCTTTTTTTTATATTCTGTCTATAATATCCTTTTCTACTTCAATTCTTTCTTTTATTTCTTCGTTTGGGATATGCTGTAGTTTAGATATTCTCCAGCTTCTTCTAAGCGCGTCCATTTCTAAAGCTTGAGTCTTTTATTTTGTCGGTCTTTTACTTCCCACACTTCCGAGTTGTACAGGACAATTCTTTCCACTATAGTTTCGTAGATTTTTTTCTTTGTCTAATTTTGCAGTCCTGTGCTCAACCAAATGCCATTCAGCTGTTTTATAGCTTTTCTTTCTTGACTTATTCGATATTCTATATCTTGATCGCATCTGGAGTTTTTGTCAAAAATAGAACCTAGATATTTAAATTCATCACATCCTTTTATGTATTCCCCTTCTTATTCTAAGTCTTCAGTATTACCTCCGACTACAAGGTATTCAGTTTTCTCCATGCTAATTTCCAAACCCCATTTTCGGTACTCCTCTTTCAATTTTCTAATCATGTTACTAGCGTCTTCTTTATCAGCAGCAATCACAACTTGGTCGTCAGCAAATAGCAACGTATACAAATAAGAATCTCCTACTGGTATCCCCATTGTTTGGCATTTCCTAGTCCAATATTTTAACACATGTGTAAGGTAAATTTTAGATAAAGTGGGCTACAGACAGCATCCCTGCAAAAGGCCTTTCGAAGTTTCAAAGGTGTTTGGAAATTTCGTTCCAATTTTAATAGCTGTTATTGCATTAGCTTAAAGATCTTTTATTGTTTGGATGTATTTTCTATTTAAAGTGGTTTTTTGTAATACCTCAAACATTTTTTCTCTGGGAACGGTATCGTATGCTTGTTTTAAGTCTACAAATACCATGTGAGTTTCTAGATTTCTAGCAGAACGTTTTTCTAGTAGTTTCCTTATGCAGAAAATGTTATCTGTGCATGATTTACCTGCCCTAAATCCACTTTGTTCTTCAGAATCTTGCCACTCCTTTTCTATCCGTTTCTTTATTATTCGTCCGTACAGTCTTCCAACTGAGCTGGTCACACTAATGCCTCTGTAATTATTACAATTTTTTCTACCACCCTTTTTGAATATAGGGGTAGTTATGGAGTTTTTCCACTCAGAGGGCACGCCACTATTGCCTGAAAGGCATCCGCTAAATATTTCAACTAAAAGTGCTTTTTCCAGTGTCGTGCTGTGCTTGATGAGTTCAATTGGAATACCTCCGGGACCAGGAGCTTTATTGTTTTTCATTTCTATTAACGTTAGTTCTAGTTCTTGAACTGTTATATCTTCTAGTTGTTCCAGGTTGTTTGGGGCGATGATGGTTTGCGTTACATATTCCTGTCTATTCTCTTGCAATAGGTTTCTAAAGTATGTTTCCCACTCGTTTATATTTATAAGGGATATATAGCATCTTTCTTGTACGTTTTGTCTTGTATTTGGTATTGTTCTCCCCAAGCTTCTCTGCTTTTTGTTCCTCCCATAAGAGTGTCTATTTCTTTACATTTCTTCAGTCACATATCTTCTTTGGTTTTAATCACTTCTTTTTTGTTTCCATTCTTATTCTTGCATAGGTTTTTTGGTCTTCTGAGATTCTGAGCAATTGGTACTGAGCTATTTTTGATATGCTTCTTTTTTTCCCTCGTCTTTGGTTTTAAAGAATCTGTAAACCAAGGGTGATCAGTGTTATTTGAGGATTTTTCCCCTAACGCTTCGAATGCAACTTCATGTAAGCACTTTTTTAGCTGATCATATTTTTCACCTGCTGTTTTTATATTAAACTGTGTATTGGTTATCGTTTGGCTCAGCTTTAATTTAAAAAAAAAGAGATTGAATTATCTTTCAGTGCGTCGATGTTGTAGTTGGAGAAAAACTAAAATTTAAATACCTTGGCTCCTACCTAACGAAAAATGGGACATTAGATTCAGAAATTTCCCGTAAGATACAGGTTGGTTGGTTTAACTGGAAACGAATGATCAAAAAGGGGAGGGGGGTGAAAGAGGAAGAGAAAAGAGACATGTACATAGGTGTAGAGTTGTAGACCTACGTTAGTGTACGGCGTTGAAGTGTTGCCAATAAAGAAGATTCGGGAAAAGAATATAGAGCTAGCTGAAATGAAAATATTACGGGATGGTGGAAAACGAGTAAGGACCCAGCGACCCCTGAAAAGGGGAAAGTTGAGGAAGAAGATGAAGACCCAATTTACATAATAGCACATAAAAGATTCCTCAAAACAAATAATAGTCTCCCAAGATAAAAAATATTTATGCAAAAAAATAATTAGAGGCTAAACATTATATAAAAAAAAACAGATTCTGACGATGATTACGTATGGCTGCATTAAATCGTTGTAGTATCAGTATAAATAATTAATAACTGGTTTATGTAATTCGCAAATTTAGAAATGTTCTAAAATAATATTAACCGATTAATTTAAAGTAATTAATATATCTCTAATGTTATGACCGTTTCTTATACGCTCCTGTATTACAAAAAAGAAAGTAGTTTAAGTCTTACCATCCACAATACACGTCCTCTTCGGCCTCGGTCGATACCTATAATCGGGATGCTTCTCCATATGCAATTTAGACAGTCTAGACTGTTCCTCGTAATAAGGCTGTTTTTCCGAATTCGACATAGCCTTCCATCTCGCTCCGAGGATTTTAGATATGTTGGAATTGTGCATGTCCGGACACGCCTTGAGGATCTTTCTCCTTTCGTCTTTCGCCCACACCATGAAGGCGTTCATGGGCCGCTTGATGTGCGGTTTGTTTTCGTTATCCCGCTTCGCCTGTTGCCTGATGATTTTCGCCTTCTCTGCATTATCCGCTTCGAGTTTGAAATTAGCGTCCGGTGAACCCCAGACTAAAACAGAAAAGGAAATTATTAAATTGGATAAACTTATCGAATCACCTGAAAAATGTAAGCAAAAACAAGAACGCATTATCATAAATGTATTAAACAGTTTGGAATGCATTTACTGCTAGACTTAGGTACTTTCTAAACGTAACGATGAATAACTTTTTAAAATTATATATTGTGGCAATCATTTCGACTAATCAATGGTATCTGGACATAACTAACTAAAAAATAAGCCGTTATCATAAAGCAAGATGAGTTGATAGAAGAAATGCAAAAAGAAGTATTAAATGGGACCATAAAGGCTGCAGGGGAAAGGACCAAAAGGACGGCCAAAGAGAAGATGGTCTTAGTATATAAGTATAGACCTAACACAGTAACAAACAAAAGCAACGAACGTAGGATAAATACGCGATGATAGTGAAAAATGCAAAACATGAGCACCCAAATTACTCCCTCTTTGTCAAAGCAAAATAGCATGAAAAAATCAAATGCAAATACTAAAGGGATTATATCTGTGGATAGCTAGCAATCACATCGTTTAAAAAACAGAGCATGTAACTCCTAGATTATGAATAAAACTTTCCATACTGGGACCTAAAAGGATGTTTAAGGAATTATTCATACACATAATGTATGTGGCTTCTAGCAAAGCTATAGCATGCTGCGCCGCTCATACTCGCTAGCTGTATCTATTTTTCAGTTTTTTTGTACTCCTTCACGATTTACCTGAGTTTTTCAGCATCTTCTTTTTATCCAGTTTCATAGTTTCCGGGCAATTGAGACTGAGTTCTTCCTCTTAATTTTTGTTTTATTTGTTGGTTCCTTGCCCATTTTTGCCCCACGAGAAGCTAGCGAATGAATGGTCACTCCAGATAGAGCACCACATACCGGGAAAATGTTAATTAAACCTGGGCATCTTTCTCCATTTCTTTTTTCGTTCTTTTGGCATACAAATTATCTCTTCTACTCTGTTGGTCAGATTGCCAGCAAATTTGGGACTGTTCAAATATTGTCGATATGTCTTGATTCGACGTTGTTTCCAATTTAGATTTTTACGATCTCTGTCTTTCCTAATGTATTTTTTTCTGGTCAGAGGTTCTACTAAATTTTTTTGCATAGTTGCAAGACACACAAACAAAAGAGCTGGAAATGTTGACGCAACTCTAATTGTCAATTACCAAAAGTTCGAAGCGGTCCAAGAGTTCATATACCTAGGGACATCATAGGTTAACTCCTATAATAATAAGTCAAGGGAAATAAAAAGGCGAATCATAATTGCAAACATCATGGTATATCAAAGTACTTAGCTAACAACATCTGTCTCAAAAAACTTAAGACTAAAAAACATATATGTAATCACAGCTCTAATGAATCAATTAGAAGAGAAGGACAAATCAGAATAGAAATTGAAAAAGCAAATTGAGACCATATCTTCAAATTATGATTAATTGAACCATAAAGTAGGGTCATAGGTCATGTCATGGTGCTAAATGCTGGCTAAATGTGTATTTTGCAAGGTAGTGAAAATCCAAGATAATAAAATAATTAATAGAATACTTCCATAATTCTTTCAGCTTATTATTAAAACAAAGGAAAAAATAAATACAGTAGAGTCCCGCTAATCCCGTCCGAATCAGAATTTGGCAATGGGTTTGGGGAAAAATATGCAGTTATAGTACTCTAAGAACCACTAGTTTATATATCTAAAAATAACAATAACATATTATTTCAAGTACTTAACTGTAATAAACCTTTCAAATTTTTCTTTTTTTTTTTTTAAATCATTTAAATTTCTTTGCTTTAATGAAGAATTCCTCTCCCTCAAAGCTAAATTACGCCAGTGTCTCAAAATGGTGGTATCCACTGGCGTGGCGGCGGGGTGTTGCTCTACGTAGCGTAGCGCTACGTAGAGCAACACCCTGTGGGTTACCCGCTGTTCGCTGTTGACATCTTCTTCCCCATCACTTTTATCAGAGGGTTTTGAAGGTTCTTCTGTAACCATTTCAATGATTTGCTGATCATCATATATCTCGTGGCCACCATCATCAGCTCGCACCCATCCTTCTATATCATTGTTCGCCTCTTCACAGCCAGGAATATTTTGCACAAGGTCCCTTAACACTAACAAATTGGTTTCTTAAGCCTCTAGATCTGGATTCTTCGTAAGTAAGGCTTGGTCAATGTTTTTCTAGGAGTTTCTTATGACTTTCTCATTCACAGATTCCCAAGCCTCTGATACACAGTAAATGATGTTTTTTTTATTTTTATTTTCTTGAGTTTTTCTAAGAGTGGCAGTAATTTATCTTCACCACTGATTAGTCGCCTCAAGAGCTGCTTTCTGTATAACTGTTTCACATGCTGCAAAACGTGCTGATCCATTGGCTGTATCAGCAGGGTAACATTTGGTAGTAGGTAAACAGCTGTACTTAATGATAGGCGTATTTATTTACGTTATTCCTTATTAAAAGTGTGTTTTAAGAAAATTTGTTTAATCCAAAAAATTCGGTAATCCGAAATGGGTTCGGTCCCAATTATTTTGGATTACCGGGACTCTACTGCATATTATTTAAAGATTTAAACTAAAAACGAAGGGCAATTTTAACTGATGTAGGAATAATGTATGATAGTAATGTGAATGTGGACAACAACTAGGCATCTATATCAAACTTTCCTAGAAAAAGCTCAAATAAGTAGTCGTATTCTGGTCGCAATAAAGGCTACATGAATAATATGGTTGTTGGATTTGCATCATAGATCAAAAAAGCTTGCAGCCTTTGATTAGCCCCAACCTTTCGCTAAACTTGATACATTCTTGCTAAATTTAACAGTAGTATGGATACGGCAGAATGGGTCAGATAACTAACTGTAAGTGAAACATTGTTAAATTTTAAACTTATATCGACCGCGCAAAGTAATCAAAGCTTCGGCAAATTGGACAAATGCAATTGAAAATTGCAAAAATAGTAGTCGTAATTTCCCTACAAACACGTGAACATACTTGCTCTCTCTCACAATGTATTCTCAAACAATAAATTACCAGCGGTTCATATATTCGTAAAAACGGAGATAACATTTAAGTAAGTGAACCAATTGTGTATTTATTAGTAAAGTTCTCATGGCGATACATTCGGTTTCAAGAACTTAATGACAAGTTTCTAAACTGTTCCCTATTGTTTAACTAATTGGATAATTTCAGGTCTACCGACTCTTTAATGTTTTGTAACGAAACTTTTAAGATACTTTTTTAATACAATAGGTTTTAAGATACATAACCAAATAAAACTCGTACTAGGAAGCACTGAAGGATACAGGAGGCCACGGTAATAATTGTATACAATCAATCAAAGAACAAAGACCGCAATGGTTTGGTCACGTTAGACGTAGAAATAAAAAGTATGTGGGACGAAAGATAGAGTTAGAAGTATATTATGGAAGGAGATGTAGAGGAAACCCGAGGAGAAGATGGAAGGACTGTGAACAGGGAACTTTAGAGAAAAAGGTTTAGGTGAAGAAAACACGATGGACACAAATGAGTTTCGAAGAAGGGCAACGAACAGCGACCCTTAAAAAGGGAAAACTTGATGAAGAAGAAGATTATGAACCTGGACATTTGTAGCTAAAAAATTAACCGCTTTTTATTTTTGCATACTAAATAGTAAATAAAATTGTCGGTGCAGGAACATATTTCCAATTTGTTCCGGCTATTCTTTTAATATAATCAACCCATCTCATCTGTGGTCTTCCTCTTGGTCGTTTACTTTCGTAAGGTGTCCAATGTGGTACTGTTGCATTCCAACGTTGGTCTATTTGTCCAGCAGTGTGGCATGCGAAGCTCCATTTAAGTTTGGCAATTTCTGTTATGTCCTCGACTTTTGTTTTTGATCTTACCCAGTCGTTTCTCTTTTTATCTGACAGTCGTATACCTAACATTGCTCTTTCCATTGCTGTTTCTGTTGTGGCTAGTTTATTCATATTTGATTATGGTCCTGGTTTAAAATCCATATGTCATGATAGGAAGGATACACTGGTTGAATACTTTGCTCCTCAAGTATTGGGGTATTTTTCCGTTCTTAAGTATCCAACTAAGTTCTCCAAATCCTGCCCATGCTAGTCTTGCTCTTCTAGTAATTTTCACACTTTGGTTCTCTTCAGTGGCGTACTGAGCATGGTGTCGCGGGTTTCGTGGAACCAGGGCCCGGGCCCCGCAGGGGCCCTCTATAACGCGCTTTTTGTTTTTTTGTTTCTAATTTGATGGGGACATTTTGAACTACACAAGTACACACTAGGAAATGTAACTGCTTGATAAATTTTAATTTTGTGTAGGTACATACTTATAAATAAAAACAAAGAATACCTACTCATCAAAAAATTTAAAAACAAAATTTATTTATTAAGACAAAAAGTCAGGAATTGGATGAACTAACTAATTCAGGCATTTTTTTTTCGATACCCTTTTTTTAATAAGTCAATACATTTTTCGACGAAAAGTCAATACTTTTCGAGTTATTTGCGAGTGAAAATATTTATTTTTCAACAAAAAAACCACGGTGCAGGCGGTTTTTCGCAAATAACTCAAAAAGTAAGTATTTTGCCAAAAAAAACTATTAGGTATTGGCAAAAATATAACTTATAACAAAATGAAAAAAAATGGTGTATGTATAAAGTTTGCAGACCCAGTAGAAGCAGAGTTGTCGCTTATGAAAAGTAGGTTTTTACTATTCAAATTCCAAATAGAATATTTCAACGTGGAATAACCAAAAAATCAAGCACGTTTCGGGGAAAATTCAACTTTTTTAAAGCATTTAAAACAGCTTTCTTTTTGTTTTTTAAAAAAGTTTCTAACATCAAAAGTTAGTAAGTGACGATCCAAATAAGGTTATTCCATTTTTTGTTGGTAAAAAAAATCGTGAAAATCACCCCCAATTAGCATCCGAAATTAAATTAATCGTTACCGCTTCACAAATTACTTTACTTCTTTATTGTTTATAAGTTCTGTAAGATTCATTGGTTCAAAGTGCTTATTTTTGAAAAGGCCGTAGTTATCTAGATGGGCTTAAACGAGTCACTAATCAGAGGTGTAACCAGAATGATCCTAAGGCGGGGGGTTACAACTACTTTATGGTCTCTGGGGGATATGGAATAGTAATGGTTTTAAGCGTATAGAGCTCAAAGTACATCCAAATGGGGGGGTTAAAACCCCCAAACCCCCCTGGTTACGCCTATGTCGCTAATCACGAATATACCCAAATTTTGAACATCCTTATCTTAGTCAATTTTTGTCTCAAGGAAAACAAAAAGTCCACAATACTCACAATAGCAAAACCTATATTTTTTTTACTACTTGAGATGTTTGGTATCACCAATAACTTAAAAGGGACAAACTTTATTTTGAGCGTTACATACTTAATTTTGATATAAGAAACTAAAAAAAAAAACAAAAATAAAGCTTTTTTAAACACTTTAAAAAAGTTGCGATGAGTTTTTCCCTAAAAGTGCTTCATTTTTTGATTATTTCAAAGTTGAAATATTAGATTTTAAATTTGACGAATAAGATCCTACTTTTTATTATCTACAACTGCTCCTACTGGGTCTACTACTAAGAAATTTTTTTTCGATAAAATACTTAGGTACTTTTTGACTTATTTGAGAAAAACATTCTAAAAACGTGTTTTTTTTTTGTTGTTGAAAAGTAAAAATATTCACTCGCAAATAGCTCGAAAAGTATTGACTTAGTTAAAAAACACTATAGAACTAAAGTTTAGAATTAGTCCGTTTATTTAATTCCGGACTTATTTTGAATATATGTTTTTTCACTTCCGAGAAGGGGTGAAACTCACCCCCAGGGCAAAAGCACACATCGGCACAATATCACTTTTTTTCTTTTACATGTTAGCTATATGTGTGCCAAATTTCATGTCAATCCAAGCAGTTTTTTAAAAAATTTAAGCAAAAGCTCTGAGTAAGACTATAAATTTAATTAGCTTGAGTTTTTATAAATATGTATAATATGATATATTTTATGATATATGATTTAATGTTTATTAAAAACTTTTGATATACAATGTGTGTTTTTATTGGGCGGGCGGGCCCGCATCCCAACTGGAACCAGGGCCCGCTGATCTATCGGTACGCCACTGGTTCTCTTTGTCAAGTTTCAGGATTTGGTTTAGGTAGATATATTTCTGGAATTGTTCTATCTCACTGCCATTTGTAGTTATATGTCTGGGGTCATCTGTGTTTGTCATTATTTTTGTTTTTCTCATATTCATTTTTAGACAGACGTATTTTTGGGAGCTGCCTTCGAGTTCCTTCATCATAATTTGCAGTTCTTCGAATGTGTTCGCTATCATCACGATATCGTCAGCTAATCTGAGGTTGTTTAACTTGTTGCCATTATCGTTAATGCATTGGTTGACCAATTTTTAGTTTGAAATTGCCAATTCAAGTACTAACGTTACCTAATGATTCCAGTTAAGGATGAATTACTTTGTTTTATCTAGATGTGTCTATGTGGATTTTAAATAATATTATACATATATATTCGGAGCAAATTAGTAGCTGTATATAATATAACAATAAATTAATGGTATGTACTACTTTGAGTAACTATTTTAAGAGATAGGAGATAAATTATTCCAGAATCATTCAACAATGAGTTCAAATTATATTCATTTTTATGGTCTCGAGTGGATGGAAGAAGCATAAACACAATGTGTATTTATATAAATATATCATACGTAAATAATGGTATGCCACTCGAAAATCGAAAATAATAAAACAGTCTTTGATCTCAATAGAGCTTTTATTTTTTTAATTGTAATCTGCAGTCCAGATGAATAATATAGTGCTTGAGCTGATGCCAAAAATACAATTAAATATTATTCACATAAAATGATACATGGTTTGTTTTATTGATACGTTTCAGAGTGATGTTATATAATACTTGACTGACTTGTGGGTGTAAACTTCAGTTTACGAGTCACTTAAGAATATGTTTAATTTATAAACAAAGGGGTTAAAACGCAAAATTTGTACGAGTGTCAAGTAAGATTTATTTGTGGAATAATTATTAGACATTAAGTTGCTTTATTATACTATGAATAGTTGAACATGGTCCACAGTTACCAAACAAACATTAAATATAAGACTATGTAGCATCGCAGAATAGACAATTTAAGACGACGCGAAACTATGAAACTATTTTTAGGGCAGTCAATGAGGGTATTTCCTTGATATTTTCACAGTAAGTAGGGAATAGCTCAAGAAACAAAGTCTACCCTATGCCGATGTGCGCTTTTATCATGGGGGTGGTTCCCACCCCTTCTCGGGGGTGAAAAATGTTTTGGTTAAAATAGCCACGGAAGAGGCTAGAGAACCTTATTTTAAGCAAAAACTGTTCTATAATTATTTTTTGAAAACTCGATAGGTACTTTTTGAGTTATTAGTGGTTGAAAATTGGCCATTTTCATTGAAAAATGCCATCATTTCGGACGGATTTTTACGAATACCTTAAAAACTATGCATCTAACAAAAAAAATATATAAAATATTTCTGTAGGTTATAAAAAACAAAGAGATTCGTTTCTTCATAAATCTTCTAGTTAAAATATAAAGAGGGATATGGTAGGTAAGAAAAGTTTGTTTTTTTGCTGCATGCCCAAATCGGTGTATTCAACTTGAAATAACAGAGAAACTGTCGATTTTAGGTGTATAATGATACTAATTAATAACTTTTGTAGTGCTTGAAAAGACCTTTAAAATGAGCAATACTAATGGTCGATTACATGCAAACTAAGCGAAATATTCTGCAAAAAGTTAATGACTAATGTATTTTAAGAAGAAATGAGAAGTATATTTATCCCCTCATCCATCAGAATTTAAATACATCTTTTTCCTTCTACAATACTTTTTATTATAATGTTATTTCTATGTTCAAAAAGTTTGACTGGATTAAAATGAATGGTTTTTGAAAAAAAATAAGATCAAATTATAGAGCGCATTTTTAAATTTTCTTAAAAATCTTCCTTTTTCTCCATGTAACTCGAAAAAGATAAGAGATACGGAAAAAAGATACCACAGAAAAATGTAGGGCTTTTTCAGATAAAAATTTCCTTTTTATTTTTTATTACTGTATCTCTTATAATTTTCAAGTTACATGGAGAAAAAGGAAGATTTTTAAGAAAATTTAAAAATGCGCTCTATAATTTGATCTTTTTTTTCAAAAACCATTCATTTTAACCCCGTCCAACTTTTTGAACATAGAAATAACACTATAATAAAAGGTATTGTGGAAGGACAACGATGTATTTACATTTTGGTGGATGGGGGTTAAAATTACTTCTCATTTTTTCTTAAAATACATTAGGTATCAATTTTGTTTGCAGAATATGTTGCTTAGTTTTAATGTAATGGACCTTTAATTTAGCTCGTTTTAAAGGTCTTTTCAAGCACTACCAAAATTATTAGTAGTATTATACACCTAAAATCGACCGTTTCTCTGTTATTTCAAGTTGAATACACCAATTTGAGAATATACCAAAAAACAAACTATTTTCACCTACCATATCTCTTGTTGTATTGTAACTAGAAAATTTATGAAGGCAAGCGTCTCTTTGTTTTTTATAACCTACAAAAATATTTAGTTTTTTTAGTTAGATGCATAGTTTTTAAGGTATTCGCAAAAAACCGTTCGAAAAGGTATTACGTTTCAATGAAAATAGCCAATTTTCAACCACGATATCTCAAAAAGTATGGAGTTTTCAAAAAAAAATTATAGAACAGTTTTTGCTTAGAATTAGGTTCTCTAGCGAATTTCGTGATAATTTTAACCAAAAAATTTTTCACACCTAAGAAGGGGTGGGAAACCACCCCAAGATAAAAGCACACATCGGCATAGGGCAGACTTTGAATTAGGAGATAAGTAGAGGTAGGCCCAAAATTTCATTAAAATCCATGCAGTAGGATAGAATTCGGAGGTAATATCCTATTATTGCTCCCATTGACTGGCGTATTTAAAGAACTGTACAAAAATTAGAAGAATAGGATAGGAAACAACTGTATATTTTTTCACGTTCTGAAATAAAATTCTCACTCAATGTTCCTATTTGTCATAGAGATACCCTGTGTTAGAGGGATACGTCATAACTAGTGATCGAGTCATTTTTTCATTTGTTCAGAGGTTTATTTGTTTGTACTTTATTACTACACTTTTTAGCTGCCATAAACCTTTCTTCGAGTTGATCGACTTCTGAAGAATATCTTTTTGAAGAAGAAAGACTTCCTGAAGACTTATTAAAATCAAACTTCTACAGCCAAAACACATAGAAAAGAATAGAAAACGATACATGGAAAAGCTGGATAACGTAAAAGCTGCAGATAAATACGGAATACGAAACGAATTACTAAAATATTGTGGAGCAGCAATAACAGAACAATTGACAACATTAATTATTAACAAAATTATAAAACACAATAAAATACCGGAAGAATAGAGAACTAGCGAACTAATTATACTACTCAAAACAGGAGATAAAAATATAAACTTATGCTACTAAACTTATACTACCCTCAAAACTTAGGTATGTACATCTAAAATTTTAGAAGAACTAGTTAATCAGAGAATAAGTTTAGCAGATGAACAACATGGCTTTCGTACTGGAAGATCGTGTATAGATGCAATATTCATCATAAAACAAATTACTGAGAAATCAATAGAGTATAGTAGTAGACCAACATTGCTGTGTCTGATTGACTAGCAGAAAGCATTTGACAGAGTAAGACTCAAATATGTAATCCATCTTCTGTATAATAGATAAGTTTCCCTAGATACCTTAAAAACTATTGAAAAGATCTACCAAAACAACAAAATGGAAGTCAGGAACGCAGATGAAGTCAAGAATTTATGAAACCAGTATAGGACCAATAACGGCAAGCATCAGAAACAAGATCCGACACAGCCACACCACAAAGGCTATTGGAAACAGCAGAGATGAGTGTACTGAGAAGAATTAGAGGAAATACGCTGAGAGATTGAAGGAGGAGTGCAGACATTAGAAGAAAATGTAACGTACAGAGTATAAACGAACGGACACTAAAAAGAAAACAGAAAGGAATAACCACATAGAATGGGAAAGACCCGTGTGGTCAAAATACCAAGAGATAAATAACCAATCGGTAGAAGAAGTATCGGACGACCGCGCAAAAAATGGAAGGAGTGACAACCTTCCATCCATAGCGGTATCAACCGCAGAATTGCTTGTAAAGAGGAAGAAGAAGAAGAAGAAGAAGAAGAACAAGAAGAACAAGAAGAACAAGAAGAAGAAGAAGAAGAGGAAGAAGAAGAAGAAGAAGAAGAAGAAGAAGAAGAAGAAGAAGAAGAAGAAGAAACGGATTGACAAATATAAATTATAACGTTTCCAAATAACGTTTCCGTATAAAAAAATATAATGTTTCCAAAAGTACCATGCAAAATAGTTGTTTGTATGTATTTTTTGATGGTTTGATACAAAAATGTGGAGGAAGATTATGGATTCTATGGAGAAAAATCATTCGAAGATGTATTCCAGATAACTCAAAATTTGGAATTGAAGATATTGAAACGATGGACTTGCAAGAGGTTGATGAGACATACCATCAAAAAACTGGAAAAACTGGAAAACCATCAAATCCCTGAGAATGTAGCTGTATTTGATGCTTTATGAGCAAATTTTTATTTCATTATTCCTGTCACATTTGATAAACGGAATTCTCGAAATTGGATGCCTTTGCAAGATGTTTTTGAATATTGTGTTAGAGCTACATTTCCCAAATAACTCTGAAATAAGCAATATATTTATTATTGCTTTTACAGTGTTGTCAATTTATTGTCTATTTACAGTGTGTCGCTTTTGGGATGAGGACACCCCTTTATTTCAGCTATCAAAATAAATACAGATTTGAAATTTTGCACAGTCATACACGTTGATGGTTTACACTTTTTAAGATAGTCAACTGAAATTTAAATTTTAAAGGTATTCAAAGATAGAAAAGAATAGATAAATATTTAGGCTATTGATTATGTACTATAGAAAGGAACTACAACGTTAACGGGGTTTTATTATTTCATATGGTCAATGAATCTCTTTATATGAAAAAACCGCGGAGTGCTACCATTTAGAGGGGTGCGTTTTTGAGAAATGGGTAAATTAGTCCCTGGGCACAGGTTACATTAGGGTGAGTTCTATGCACTTTTGGTACAAACAGGTCTACACAAAAATTGTTCCTGGTTAAATTTCCTATCTAAATATAACTTTTTAAAGTCAAAGATACTTTTTTTTACAAAAATATATTCAAACGAAAAAGCACAAAGAAACCCAAAAGAAAGAAATTTTGTTTTTTGTCCCATAACTTTTGTCCACGGAGATATAGGTATAGACATTTCTTCACAGAAAAAAAACTTACATATTTTCTCTTTAAAATAAGGTTTAGTACAGGTCATTAGGATTTACAGTTTTCGCAATATGATTTTTCAAAGTTCGCCACTCACAGCAATTTTGGGCAATTTTCCTTGTTATTTCGCAAATATTGTTCTGTAAATTTTTCTACGCAACTTTAGGCATATGCAATGGTACATGTAAGAGGAATAGAAATTAATTACCTTTAAAATGTTCTACTGTATAATGTTGTACGACTTCTTTTAAAGAGGTTATCTTTTTCAAGATTTTATACTTTAACCGAGTTTTTATATTTTTTACGATTATTTTTTAAATTTCCCATTATAACTTTTTTTTCTTCTTCATTTAGGTATATATTATATAATAAAAAATAAAGCTTATTCTGTTTACTTTAAAATGGTGTATTATAAAAAATTCTAGGATTATTTTTGAATAAGATATACTTTTTCAAAATGTAATAAGTACATACTTGCAACGATTTTTGATTTTAGGATTATTTTTTAAATTTCTCATTATAACTTTTTTATGTGATTGTGTGTTATGATTGAATCTTATTTTTTATAGGTAATACTTTGGATCCACTTGACTCGGCCGGGCAAACTTCAAAATATGGATTAATTCCAATATTTACTGTCATAGCCCCTGCACCACAAGCTTTGCTGGAAAAAATAGCATGTAAATGTACAAAATGATGTACAAAAAACTGCGTTTGTAGGAAGATAGGAATTAGTTTTTCAATATTCTGAAAAGAGTGCATGTGCATGGGTACTAATTGTGGGACTCTAAGATAACTGAGGTGTCAGAGGTGAGATTGAAGCTAATGCTAACGAAGAGATGGACTTTGATTTTGAAATTTTTTAAATGTCAACGTTTAAATAATTTTAACTAAAGTGATGTTTTCTAAGACTAATGTTTATGTAATTTTTGTAAAAGAAATAATTTTAAATAACACAGGTAAAAAAATATCAAAGAATCACTCGGTTTCCATTATTTAAATATAGATGATACACCATTTTAAAGAACAGAAAGTAAGCCCTCTTTATTGAGCAATATATAGTATATTCATGTACAAGAAAAAAAAATTATAATGAGAAATTTAAAAAATATTCCTAAAATCAAAAATCGTTGCAAGTACTTATTACATTTTGAAAAATAATAATATCTTATTCAAAAATAATCCTGGAATTTTTTGTAATACACCATTTTAAAGTAAAATAGTTATTATGAGAAATTTCAAAAATAATCGTAAAAAAATGTAAATAATAATATATTTTTTATATTAGGTATTATGTAATATATAATATAATATTATATTATATATACTATATATAATATAATATTATATAATATATAATATAATAATATAATTTTATTTTTATATTATATTATAAAAAATCGTTAAAAGTATAAAATTTTGAAAAACCATAATCTCTTTAAAAAAAGTCGTACAACGTTATCCAGTAGACCAGCGTTTCCCAAATGGTGGGTCGCGACCCGGTACCGGTCCACGAAAGAAAAATGCTGGGTCGCGTCGTCTCGCCGTCTCACATCTTGCATTTTAAGGCAGTGCTCTGACTGACGCCACCGCTATTTTTGTGATATTTTTGACTTCTTGAACAATTTAAATATGACATTACAAGGTAGCAATTAAAACGTATTTAGAGTACAAGAGAAGGTGGAAGCTGCAACAACAAAACTTAATTTGAGGACACGTCGCGAGCAAGCAGGAAATTACAAAGCTTTTAAAAATCTAACAGACCTACAAAAAGAGTAGGACGTGAATTCATTGTAGGATGAGATTTCAGTAGCTTTCAAGGAACACCTGTTCTGGAGGCAAATCTGAAGGAATATTCCCCCATCCACAGCAACAAAGTATGGATAAGGAATCCATTTACAATGGACAGAGAATCCGAGACAGTCCTTCCTGATTTAGATGATTACCACTGATAGATTATTGACTGCCTTGCCGGGATGAGTACCCAGTTTTAGCAGGAAAAGCGATAAAATTTCTAATTTCTTTTGTTACGAACTATAGGTGTGACGCGGGGTTTTCAATAATGGTTTTCCTCAAAAATAAATACATATAGAAATCGTTTGGAAGGACCTGAGAATAATATTAGTATTTTTTCCTCCAAACGTGAATTTTTTAGTTAACCAGAAACAACTGCATATTTCTCATTATTAAATTATTTGATTTTTATTTTGTTTTATTACATTTTTGTTTGAGCTAATTATTCATTAAAATATATAAAACTATAATAAATATTTAAATATATGTTTTCTTGTACACACATACCAGAGTATACAAAAAAAATTGTGGGTCACGAAGTATAAGCACAAAAATAACCGGGCCACAGAAAAATAAGTTTGGGAAACGCTGCAGTAGACCATTTTAAAGCTAATTAATTTCTATTTCTATTACGTGTACATTTCATATACCTAAATTTACGTGGAAAAAAGTTACAGAACAATATTTGCGAAATAACAAGGAAAATTGCCCAAAATTGCTGTGAGCGGCGAACTTTGAAAAATCATATTTCGAAAACTATAAATCCTAATTACCTCTACTAAACAACATTTTAAAGAAGAAATATGTAGATTTTTTTTCTGTAAAGCAATATCTATACCTATATCCTCGTGGAAAAAAGTTATGGGACAAAAAACAAAATTTCTTTCTTTTGGGTTTCTTTGTGTTTATTCTGTTGAATCTACTTTTGTACAAAAAATTATCATTGACTTTAAAAAGTGATATTTAGATAGGAAATTTAACCAGGGACAATTTTTATGTAGGTATGTTTATACCAAAAGTGCATAGAACTCACCCTAATGTAACCTGTGCCCAGGGACTAATTCACCCATTTCTCAAAAACGCACCCCTTTAAATGGTAGCACTTCGCGGTTTTTTCATATATAGATGTTCATTGACCATATGAAATAATAAAAGCCCGTTAACGTTGTAGTTCCTTTTAGCTATCTCATTTTGAATATAATCAATAGCCTAATTGTATAAGATGCCAATTCACAAAGTTAATTGTAGAAATAAAAGAAGATTTGTCCGGACTAAAGGAACTGCTCCGCGATAAAGGAACTGCCCAAAGAAGGTGACAATAACTTCGCTAGAAGTGACGATGATTTTTTTTTTTTTGATAATGAACAAATTTCTCAAATTTCGTGTTTTATTTTTTTAATGTTGTTCTGAAGCTATTTTCTTGTGGCATTTTTGTAATTAATTAGTTTTGATGGGAAATAAGCCACAATTTTACTAAAAAAACTGATTTTATTATTATAATAATAAATTTATTATTATAATTATATTTATTATTATAATTAATTTATTATTATAATTTTTTTATTTTTTTCATTCATTTTTTTAAATAATGCCAATTATTAATATATTATTAATACTATTATATGGTAGATAAGAAGTAATTTTGAGTGATTACAGTTAGAAACTAATTCCAGAGCTTTGTGGAATTTGCCGATCTCATTCCTAAAGTAGTGAGATATAATGAGAAAAAATTTGCAAAAAGGTGGTATTCAATACAACTACGAAAACTATACGAAAGTAATATTATATATAAATAGACATCGTATCGAACAACTGAAAAATATGTGTTCAATAATTTTCAAAAATATATCGAATGACAGCAAACACGACCCCCTCTTCCACCCCCTGGAGGTGGGATGGCAGGTAACTTTAAAATCTTAAATGGAAACCCTCAGCATTTATTGCAGATTTGGATTGCTCACATAAAAGTAACTTTTATTCGAGATATTTTTTCGAATTGTGGATAGATGGCGCTATAATCGGAAAAAACAATTTATCGTGATTACATAGGTAAATTATAGAAACGGTCTAATATCTTGAGAAATACACTTCGAAAGGAAAAACCAAAAAACAATTGTTTAATATTTTTCAAAAACCTATCGAATGACACCAAACACGACTCCCCACTCCCCGCCCTGGAGGTGGGGTGGGGGGTAACTCTAAAATCTTAAATAGTTTATTGAAGTTTTGGATTCCACATGAAAGAATAAGTAACATTTATTCGAAACCTTTTTTAGAATTCTTGATAGATGGCGCTAATAAATCGTATTTTTCCGATTTTAGCGCCATCTATCAACAATTCTAAAACATGTTTCGAACAAATGTTACTTATTTTTTATGGAGAATTCAAATTTGCAATAGAAAATGGGGTGCCCATTTATGTTTTAAAGCTACCAACCACCCCACCTCCAGGGGATGGATTGGAGGATCATGTTTGGGGTTATTTGATAGTTTTTCGAAAAATATTAAACACATATTTTTTGGTTCTTAATTTCGAAGTGTATTTCTCGAGACATTAGACCGTTTCTATAATTTACCAATGGTATCATGACAAATATGTAGTTTTTTCCGATTATAGCGCCATCTGTTCAAAATTCGAAAAAATATCTCGAATAAAAAATGCTGTATTTTACGTATATATATATATATATATCCCGTTCACAGCGTAATACGCCTTTGGGTTCCCGTTCGCCAAGCCTGTCTATTCTGCCAGTCTTCTTCAGATAGATTTCTTGCTGACATTGCTTTTGAGATTCCTTGGATCCATGTTGTTGGTGGTCGTCCTCGTTTTCTTTTCTCTGGTGGTACCCATTCTAATATCTTTTTGGGTAGTCTTTCTTCCCCCATACGTCTAACATGTCCGTACCATATTAGTTGTTGTTTTTCGATGTCTTCTATAATTGATCTTTGTACTTTCATTTGTCTCCTGATGTCCTCATTTTTCACATGTTCTAATCTAGACTTTCCCGCTGCTCTCCTCCAAAAATCCATTTCAACTGCCAATAGGTTACCTTTAAGTTTTTGTGATAACTGCCACACTTCTGAGCCATAGACGATTACTGGTTTTAATATGGTATTATATATTCGTTTTTTCGTTTCCGGTCTTATATTTTTTTGCCATAATACTGAATTCAACGCACCTATAACTTGTTTTCCTTTGGTTATTCTGTCTTTTATGGCTTCATCACTTCGTCCTGTCTTTGTCAGTTTTACCCCCAAATATGTACTGTATGTATTTTACGTAAGGAATGCAAATCTACAATAAAAACTAGGGTTTTCATTTAAGATTTTAAAGTTACCTTCCACCCCACCTCCAGGGGTGGAGTGGGGGGTCGTGTTTGCTGCCATTCAATAGATTTTTGAAAATTATTGAAAACATATTTTTCAGTTTTTCGATCCGATGTTTATTTCGTAAAATATTCGACCGTTCCACTACTTTTGTGACACTCTGTGTCAAAGCTACGGGTTTTAATGAAAACAGAATTTAAACTGCATATTGTACTTACGGTGACAACTGGCTAAAAAATCTCTATCTTCCTTAATACTATCCTCTTTGGGTCCACCCATATGCGGCGGTGTCGGCAAACCATACATATGAAGAGGGAAATGCGGTTGCTTGTCCGGACTGGTCATGTCTTTGTTGGGCATATTCCTGTCCAAAGGAAACTGTGGTGGTAATCCTGCATATGGTAAGAACGCCCGTGACATCATTAGATTAGGCGGAAGAAGTTTAGGCGCAGTTGCTGCCACTGGCTGATCTTGTAGAGGAGCAGTGGGAGTACTTTGTGGGCTTGACCTCGCAGAACCGGAGCTCGAGGATTTTGGTTTGCTGAGGTTGAGAGGCGCATCTGGGTCCGATGGGGGTGGAGGTGGCGTCGACGGCGTCGTTTGTGGAGGTGGAGATCGTTTTTCTGGCGCTGGACCCGTCATGTTTGGCATTTGAGCGAGGTGAGCTGTGGCTGAGATCCAATTTGGGACTTGATGTGGAGGGAGCATCTAGTAAAAAAAATGAAATTAGTATTATTAAGGTATATAATTAGTACGACATTACTGCACCCTACATCTTCCCATATGTGCTGTCTACATTTTATTAATTAGGGTTCTTCTTGATTGACAGTAGATTATCATCCTCCCCTACTATATACCTAACCAACCCATCAAAGGATCTGGAGTATTCTGAACATTTAAAAAGTCATTTGATGGTAGTATCTAGCTCTCCATATCACAATTTTCTTTAAAAGAATGGGAAGGAAAACTATTTTATAAGTAACTATTTTTTTAAATTCCTACCTGATCGCTTTCGGCTTACAAAGCCACCATCAGAGCTATGGTCAAAAGGTTAAACTACCTACCACTAAAGAGAGGGTGGGATTCCATCTTGAAACCAAAAAATGTTGTTTTTTTTTTCAATAAAAAACTTTAGTTGTTGATTGTAGATTTTAATATATTAATATATCATATAGGACTTTCACAAAACACGTTAAAATTTGTTTTGTGTACCTTAGATAAGCAAGATAAGGAACATAGGAACCACCACAAAGGAAAATAGGCCTCAGCAAGGATATCTGTGGGGAATAGAGTATTATACATAGGGGAGACCGGGGCTAGTTGTCACAGGGGTAAGTTGTCACAATGCCGATTTTTACCTTATTTGTGAAGTTAACACGCTGTGCTATCGACACTCGAAAGGTCTTACTCATCAATAATTCCACACAAAATATTGCAGAGATCGGCCAGTAATTATTCCTCTTATTTGGGTAAATGTGTTTTGAGGCTTCTCATGTAAAATTTTTAATATTCAATCATCTCGTTCTGTGAGTGAATTTGTGAAACCAAGGTAAGAGAAATGTATTTTAAAGGGTACTGTCAATCTTGTAGACTACAATATGTAGGCATATTTTAATATATCTATTCATTTAAATATTTTTGATTTGACATTAAGTTACGGAAGCTTATGTGGGGCTAGTTGTAACAAATTACACGGGGCAAGATGTCACTGTGACAATTTGCCCCGCAGCATTTAAATCTGTTGAAATGATTTTAGAACGTATCAAAATCAAGTTAGATTGGTGCAGAATACCGGGTAGGTCATTTATGGATTTTTCAAAAGTAAACGTGGATATTTGTGAAAAAGCCATTTAATACCTACAGGATTAAAGTTGTTTTACATTATTACTTACATATTACTTATTTTACATGATTAATTATTACCTAATTGCTTACACAACGATATAAGTATATTTATCAGTCAACGATATAAGTACGATATATTGTGTCAAATATGTCAATTTTGATTTTTTTCTGTAACTGACAAACCAAATTAACCTAGACGAAAAGTGTTTTTTTTTTTGAAAAATCGTGTAAAAGTACCAGATTTTCAAATCCCAAAGTAGATTTAAGTCTACAGTTAATATTTACCTAGAGTTATTCAAATTGTTTATAAGCCAAAATTGAACCTACTTTTGTAAAATGTTTTCGGAATGATAAAAATGAGTTTTTATTGCAGTATTCCTCTTTCATATGGTTTCCACAGAATTGCTGTACCATTATTCTTTTCTGAACGATAACATTGCAAAAAAAGCTTTTTGGGATAAACAAATTGAATATAATTTAAACTAATTGACGAATCATCAACTTTCCATGCAATATTAAAGTCTTAAGTTCATTTTTGCAAAAGTTAGAGCAAATTTTTATTTTTCGAAATTTTAGTCTTACTTTGCAATTTTCGAAGCAACAAATAAACATATATATATAGTTGCAAAATATAATGTGAAACAAAAGATAATATATTTTTGCCTCTGATGACATTTGCAGTCATAAAATAGGTTATACCAGACTCCAGACTTAAACAAGGGTGAGGGCCGGTGGACTAAATTCTTATACTAAGTTATTCCATGTTTATTGGTAGTGATTTTGACTATATATCAGTACAACTTTTATACTTGGTTTATTAGTAACAGTGTTAGAATATAAAAAAGTATAGCACCAAAGCAAAAAACAATAATCTGGGGTCTTACGTGATTTCCCATCGGTGACTTGGCAACATTTGGTGGCATCGCTGGAGGTTGTAGCCCTCGCAGTTGTTCCAAAAAGGGCAGGAACATGAGCCCTGCTTGATGAGGACCTGCAGCATACTGTGCTGTTATCTGGCCTTGAAGTTCTTGCAGTTTCTGTTGGTGTTGTAACAGTTGTTCTTGCTGTAGGCGCTGGAGTTCCAGCTGTTTTTGGTGAGTGTCGTTAACTAGTTGACTGGCACTGGGTGTCTGAAAAGAAAAAGAAAAGATATGAATTGGAACGTACATATATGTATATATTCGAAAAATAATCATTCTTATAATTTTTAAAATATATACGGGTAATATTACCAGTATACACGCCAATGGTGAATATAAAATTCTTAATTGAATGTCAAAAACTGCGCAATAACTACCTCTTAATACCTTTCAAATATCATTTGCATATCTCAACCGGTTTTAGAGCAATAAATAAATCGTCAGTTTGTAAGAAAAAATTCAACATCCCGTAACTCGGAAATGAAGCATTTGCGGACATAATGTTTATAAAGCAAACGGTCATCATTTTTTCATGCAAAATTACCCATTAAAGTTTGTCGCACTTATTTAGAAACAGCCTGTATTGATGAAGAACATGGCTAGTTGTTTAAGTAGGTACCTAACTTTTTTAATATCCAACATAAGCGAATGAATGAAAAAACAGAGTGTTAAGAAAATCTGAGGCTATAGTTGGGTTTTAATTTCAGTATTTTATAATTGTTAGAATATTCCACAGGGTGTGGTGAACTTTGAGGAAAAAACATAGTTTAAATGGTATAGCCGGTATACAATTTTAATTTACTTGTCTAGCAACAATATTACCTTAGCGATGTTGTTAAAGAATAAAACTATATTATACATATTAAAAAATCACTTAAATCGGACAACAGGTTTAGAAAATTCGAGACATTAAAAATGACCTGTTTTCTCTGACGCGCAGTGGAGATTTTACAAGAAAAGTCAAATTGCAATAAAAAGTCTAGGTACATTGTAGACGATACATATTAAAAAAGAAACTGAGATCACATCTAAAATACACAAACATAAACCATTTGAATTTCGTTCTTATATGTAGAATCGTCTGGAACTCTATAATTTTACATAGTTTTAAATAGTAATATAAACGGTGTACTAGTCTAAGTTGTGAATAATTAAGTGTTCACTGATAATGACAATTCGCCGAAACGTTTCAACAATAATGTTTTGATAATTTCAAACCCATAAACCAAATAAATACAGACAAAAACATTTAAAATACGTCAGGAAATAAAACATATGGTTTAGATTCTTTGTATGTACCTACGTATTTGAAAAAATTATTTATATTATTATCTGTTTATGTCAATATGTAGAATAACCTCTCGTCCATCTGCTTTTCTTGAGCTACAGAATATAATTATTTATTAATGTAGTAGTAGTATTTATGGTAGGGGAGCCCAAGCGGGGATTTTTGCAGTTACTCGAGCGCGTCAGATTAGCATATGGGAGAAACCTGGTACCCTGTAGATGTACCTCTACCATATATTGGCTCTTAACACAGGGGAGTTCGTTAAGGGGGGCCCGAAAAAAAAAATCTATCCTTAAAAAAACTCGAAATTGTCAGATTAAGATAAGGTAAGTTAAGTACATGCAAAAGAGTGTATATTTCAAAAATATGACGATTTGAGCCGGGCGTAAGGAAATGGGTGAGTCCCAAAGTTTCACAAGAAAAAAGCGAATATTTCGCGAGATGAATGACAGATCGAAAAACTAAAAAATATGTGCCCAATATTTTTTAAAAATCTATCGAATGATACCAAACACGACTTCCCACGGAGAGGGGTGGGGGGTAAATTTAATATTTTAAATACGAATCCCGCGATATTTCGCGAAATGAACATCAGATCGAAAAACTGTAAAATACAATTATTCAATATTTTTGAAAAATCTATCGAATGGTACCAAACACGACCCCCATGGATGTGGGGTGGGGGGTTACTTTAAAATCTTAAATAGGAGCCCTAATTTTTTATTGCAGATTTGGATTCCTTACGTAAAAATAAGTAACTTTTATTCGAAACATTTTTTCGAATTATGGATAGATGGCGTTATAATCGGAAAAAACGATTGTTGGAAATGGAAAATTAAATTAAAAAATGGCAAGCGCCCACTAAAATGGAAAACTTTACTTAACTTTTTTTGGTTTTAGGACCTACTCTTCACAACCCAATAGGTCCCCAAAGCGCTCGAGTGACTGCACATTTAGCATACTTTGCTCCCCTACCATAATAACTTATTATAAAAACAGTAGAATAAATACATTTAAAATAAAATCTGAAAACCAAAGTACACTCCTACTGTTGTAGTCCGTGCTCTCCCGCCAAAGTTTTAAAATTTCAAATACGCATCCGCCAAAAATTTAAATTAAAGTGAAGTCTGAAAAAGTATTCTACAAATAAAATTATTGTTTAAAGCTCTTAGATATTGTAGGATGTACAGAAATTTTCATAAACAACTAATGAAATTTACGTTCTTCTAAATGCTGTTATTTCATAATATTTTCTGGATGCATATGCATACAATCAAATACATAATAATAATATAGACAAACAACGTCAACCTGCAGCCAACAAAGTTAAGATTGCTGAGGTGGTAGTCAACCTCCGATAAGAGACGGTACTGCAAGAAGAATAAGACCGAAACAACTACGAATCCAAAAAAAAATGTAAATCATTGGAGTATATTTTCAAATTTGCACAAACAAATTCGGATCATAAAGTTTTTAACCCATTAACCGCCAAGCAAAGAAATACTGCAATAATATGTCATATATTTGATTAACTAGAGTAAAATAAATTTAAACAATCGTAAAATAGTTATTTATGAAACAGTTCGTGAAGTATGCTTTTTGCGAACGCACGCGATTTTTAAAGCACGAGCGACAACGGAGCGGGTGCTATACATCGCGTAAGTTCGCAAAAAGTACTTCACGCACAGTTTCATACAATATTTTATCTACGATAAACAAATAAAAAAACCGTAACTCTTCGTCACTGGAATTCATTTCTATTCTACAATTTTTAGAACTTTGACATTTAAAAATCCTAACTACTTTCAAACCATAAAACTGTCAAAAATTGTGTTTTAAGTCATTGCTCATATTGTCATCACCATGACAACGCGAAAGTTAAGAATATTTGATTATATGAAAGTGTGCCAAAAAACCCATTGAGAGTGTGCGAAAAAGAAAATCCCATTTAAAATACATTGTTACTTCACGCACACTTTAAACCAGGGGTGGGCAAATACTTTTAAGCGCGGGCCAAAATGAAATTTTCAAAATGTCTCCCGGGCCGGAGGACTATACCTAGTATGTACGCTAATGTTTTTGGTGGAGGTTTTTCTCTGTCCAAGAAATTTTTTTAACAAAAATACGATAGGTAAGTGTACCTAATTTTAAAGCATTTGAAGAAAGACATTTGGCTGTAAATAATAATTGTCTTTTTGGTGTGTACATGCGAACAATTTGTCCCAGTAAAATTACGAAATTTTTAATACGGTCCATTATATTAAGCCATAAAGCCATAACAAGGATCCAGATAAAAAATGAACTTAAGAAATTCGATCAAGAATAGAATAGTCAAGAGCAGCCTTTTTCAAGATCAGGAAATTTCTGAGTAACCAAAGACTCAATCTGCAAATCTAAAATCGGATGGTAAAATGTTTTGTCACGTCAACCATCACAGATGAAATTCAAAGGAGACAACTGATCTGGTATGGTCATGTACGACGTAAATGGACGACGACAGGCTGCCAAAACAAATTTTAAAATGGACGCCAAGGGAAAGAAGAAAGATAAGAACGCCGAAACAATCCTGGCTAGGCGGCATTCAGAAGACAATATCGGAGTCGGAAAGAAACCTTCACCCTGACGAATGCAACGACGGACAAAGCTGGAAACTGGCAACCGGAAGACGGAGAACGCTATAAAAAACCGGGATAATAATAAAAATGTTATGTCCACTCTCTTCTTCTTTATTGGATTGTTAATGCTGACTTAATGAAAAAGCTGCAAGCTTTTGAGATGTGGCCTTTAGGGGAATTATGAAAATACCATGGACCGATCAAATTATGAACGAAATGGTGTTGCACAGAATGGAAAAGGAACAAAGAGCTTTTGACCATCATTAAAAGGAGAACGACATAATTTGAAATTAAAAATCACACTAAATTTTCTCTTTTTTTTCACCTCTGTGATAAACATTACAGAAATTTTCAGGGACTTTCGGGCCTCGGTAATAATGTAATACATATTTCATTCTGCGTTTAAATTTTTCAAAAATACTCATTAATTTTCTCAGGATTCGAAAAAAATGAATGCATTACGGTCTTAAAAATATGCTTGCGGGATTTCTCAATGGGCCGGATAAAGTAAGCAAAAGGGCCGGATCCGGCCCGCGGGCCGGCTTTTGCCCACCCCTGCTTTAAACGCTTCACGCACTGCTATCTATAATGACAGTTTTCACAACAACAAAATGGTTCGTTTTCGAACCTTTGGCGGGACTGAGCTATAAAAATTGAAATACACAATTTTATTTTTTGTGAAATGTCTCAAAACATTTAGAGTGTAAATTGACCTGGCATTTTTGATAATCGAAAATAGTATGGTTAGAACATTGCCTACATCTTCTTCAGCTTCTTTGTCAAAAACGAAGTAGAACGCTATAAGGGTTGATAGAAAGGTTCTCTTTCAGATACCAAATCTCTATGTAATGAAGGGCATATGGCATCTAATCTACAACAGCACTGGGAAATGTTCTGGTGGTCACTATTACAATATCGTCTGAGAAACCCTTGACCCAGATTCCTTGGCTTCTAAGCTTATATGAATTAGGTCATCAACGACTCTATTTCATAATCTTGGTGATAAGACTCCTCCTTGAGGACACCCCTTATTTGCCCCAGGTTTATGATGACACCTTCCTTCATACGTATCTGTGGATGATAAATATTATTCTCCTCTGAAGCATCTGAATAATAGATTTGCATGTTGTGTTGTTGGTTCTCTTCCCCGCCAGTGCATTATGTAGTGACTCGATGGAGGTACTATCAACAGGAGGCACCTACTATGTTTAAAAATGCAAAAGGACGACTTCTTTCTGGTGTAAACTATTTTCCAGTTCCGGCACTGTTATGAGTCTGACTATTATAATCTGAAATATTTACCCATAACTAAACTGTCATTTTTATTCATCTTTTGAAAATCAATCTTAAAAATTCATGAAACATTCAGAATGCAGTTAAAGCCGTATTGTGTACAGGCCCAAAAATACTTTCACCGAAAAAAAATTTTCCAGTACCATTTATTAAAATCAAAAATATTTTCACTGCTCCTGTTCTGAAAATATCCAAAAACAAACAATAACAGTGCATCTCCCGACGTTGCCGAAGTCTTTTATTTTTTCGTTTTCGGGATGAGATATATTAAAGAATTGTCCATCTGTTGCCTCCGCTGTGTTCCTTTTCCCCGAAGATTCGCAGGTTGCCAAACGCCCACAGTGGCTAAATTTACGTCGGCACACGTCCAATTTTATACTCCATTCACTGCAACTTTAATACAGAACTGCATACCTTACACAGGAACAGCGGCGTTACATTTGGGATGTCTTAAGCTAAATAATGAATAAAATAAAATAAAGAAGAAATGAATTCGCATTAAACAGACAAAAAGGGAAAAAGATACAGGTCCGGATGAAATTCCGATTGAGTTTCTTAAACTGATCGATGAAGAAATGATAGACAATTTAGTAGAACTCTTCTCTTCTTCTTTAAGTTCCATCTTCTATCTAATCATCGTGGCAATGCGGACCCTGTCGACTGCCGCTCTAAATAGCTCTGCACTAGGATGTTCTTCGTCTTCCCACATTTCGCTTTCCTCGGATTTTGCCTCGCATAATAAGTTGTACTAATGAGTATTTTTGCCCTCTCATCACATGTCCCAAGTACTCAAGTTTTCGTCTTTTGATAGTTAATATTATTTCCGGTTTATTTCCTATACTTCTAGTTACTTCCACGTTTGACACGATATTCGTAGGATTCTTCTGTAACACCAAAATTCAAAGGCGGCCAACTTATTCAGATGGACTTTATTGATGGACTGTTTTAATGTCCACGCTTCCAAGCCTTAAAGAAGAGTAGAGGAGAACACGTAACACCGAAGCATCCTTTGGCGTAGTTCTAAGTAGTAGAACTATATGATCATATTTATCACACAGGCATTTTACCAAAAAAATGGTTACTATCCAAATGCAAAAGAATGCTTAGAACACCGTACACAATTGTATTAATGAGCCATGCCTTGACAGTATTTGTGATAATGTGATGAAATTAGTGAGAATCAATTTAGAAGAGGCATGGGAACTAGGAAAGCATTATTCGGTATAAATGTGCCCATGCAAATAAATCTAGACCTGAACACACATCTCTCTCTTCAATACTGACCCCCCGAAGGGAGTGTAGTGGTCGACGTAATGTCGTGTATTGTCCGTCTCCAAAGATCTCTGTCTCTGGTCATTTCTTTTAACTCAAGCATAGGTCTTTTGCATATTCCCGTAATTTGATCGATCCATCTTGTTGGGGATCTTCCTCGTGATCTTCGGATGAACACACATATGTACATGTAAAATGTGCACATGTTTTATTGATTTCGAAAAAGCATTTGACAAGGTTCAACACGATAAACTAATTGAGGTGAATTGAAAACAAAAAATTGAAACTAATTGAATTGAAACTAAAAATAGTATTTATATTAGAATCTTAAAACAGGAGAAATTTATTTTGCACCTTTTTAACTTACAGTATTTCGACATAACTAAAGAACATTAAAAATTTTTCTCGTTCTCAATTGCTTCAATATCCGACATTGTTTTGTTTTTAAACACTTATGAAGTGTAGAAAATCATGTTTTTGCCTATAAAACATTCCTTGTAGATTTTAGAGAAAAATGTTTCAAATAAATATTCTAGATCTTAATAATTTCTAATTTGAAATACATAAACAATTGGAGATAATTGCAAAAAACCCTTATTTTTGTAGTAATTTATAAATGTTAATAACTTATAACTATTATTTATTATAACAAAAATTTTTAACCTGTTTACACAATTATACAACTTTCAAATAAGATTATTAATTTGTATTTTGAACGTTAATAGGTACACGTGTGGTAAGTTTTTTTAAAAAGTCTACACTACAACAGGAAAAAATATGCAGTTTTATTTTATTATAAATAAATTAATTCCTTATAACAAAACTAAAGCATCCTTGATATTTAGTACTGCGTTAGTTAGATATTTAGTATTGCTTTGAATGATTTTTATGATGAATGGTGATTATTGATCATTATATGATGATAAAAATGAAATCTACCGAAATTTGACGATTTTGTCTCTCAAAATTTTGTCCAAGACCTGTGGCAACACTGCTCAAATATTATATTTTCCAGATTTAGCCATAAGACTCACACTAACTCTAAGGATAAATTACACTATATAATCCCAGATACCTATGGTATCAAAAGGATTGATAGACAATTCACGACTATTAATCTCACTGGTCGTTCTTTACCATAAAGATTAACCTTTCTACCATCGATGAGTAGAGGTATGTACTATTATCTAGTACTATTATCTAGTAAAATACATTGGATTATCTAGTAAAATACAAATTTTTATATCTTTATTGTATCGCAAATTTGAAACGTGACTTTTCATGAGATAAGGGTTATACCCAGTGTAATGTATTTGCATTTTAAAATATCATTTTTGTTATTCTTTGAATTGAGAAAAATATTTCCATTGTTTATGGTTCCACCGGTATTTTATTAGATTGTATGGCTTCCTTCAATTCTTTGGAAGCGGTTGTCGTATAATTTAGTGTTGTACTGATGGCTTAAAGTTTAGTGTTAACAGAAAAAAGTAATAAATAATAAAAAAAAAATACTTATAGATTAAATACAATAGGGGGGTCCATAGACTTGTTGACCCCCCACCTGTATATACGCCTGTTTGGTCTTCCTCTTGGTCATCTAGCTTTTTAAGGTCTCCAATACTGTATTGTGACATTCCAGTGTTGGTCTTTTTGTCTAGCGGTATGGCCTTCAAAGCTCCATTTCAGTTGGGCAATTTTTGTTGTGATATCCTCGACTTTTGTTTTTGATCTTACCAGTCGTTCCAAAAAGCTTTCGGAGAGTGAAAGATGGGACGACTATAAATAGTGAAATCCTTAATAATATAAGATATGCCGCTGACACTGTAATATTTACTTCAACTCTACAAAGTGTGACAAACATACTGGAACGGCTGAACGAAAAGTGTATCATATATGGTATTAAAATGAACTTAAATAAAATTAAATTTATGGTCATTCATTACAAAACATCCAAAAGACAACGGGACATTCGTTGTCTAATGAATGGGTAGACAAATACAAGGAATATTGGTAAATCAAAACGCAGAACATGCACGTATTAAAAGCCGTAGAAATAGCAAGGGCAACATTCGTGAAAATGGAAAATCTAATCTATTATGTAGTAGAGACCTAAGAATGGATCGTGTCTGAGAGTTTTCGATGCTCTAACCTGAAAGAACTTTTGTGTATATGTACCATGTATCTATGTTTGTAGTGTCTCTTTACCGTCTACTATAGAGCCTCTTTTGGATCGAGGACTTAATTCAACACTTTCTTAAACCATTTCTTCTGACATCTTAGATCTTTTTTGGCACTTTTTGAGCAGCTTTATCTCGGATATAGGTACTGACCACTTTTCAGTAGTTCCTTTTCACCATTGGAAATGGGATTCAACTGATATGATATTGGACAATAATCAGAAAATAACTAGCTGTGATAAATATAAGTATTTGGGCATTAATTTCAACAAGGAAGGTACTGACGACGCAGAAATTAAGAGCAGAATAAATAAAGCAAGAACGATAATTAAATCATTGAACGGAGTTTTGTGGAGTACCGAGATAGGGAAACAAAGAAACATGCGAATATACAACACCATGATTAAGAGCACATTGGTATACGGATCAGAAACATGGAGAATAAAGGAACACCAAAAACGAAAAATAGAAGCTACTGAGATGGACGCCCTAAGAACAGTAGAAGATTGGACCGGGTTAGAAATGAGGAAGTAAAGCGAAGAATGAATTTACAGGAAACGGTTGTAGAATGCATTGAGAAGAAACAATTAACGTGGTACGGACATGTTCAGAGAATGGGGGAGGAAAGACTGCCAAAGAAAATTATGAAATGGATACCTACAGAAAACAGAAAAAGAGGAAGGCCAAGAACGACATGGATACAGGGAGTAAGACGATCAATGAGTGTACGAGGATTAGAAAATGAAAACTGCAATGATAGAAGATATTGGCAACAAGGCATCGGACAACGTCGGAGGACGTTTTGAAGCCGAATTTATATACAGGGTGTCCAGAAACTCTACCGACAAACGAAGACAGGAGATTCCTCAGAGAATTTTAAGACAATTTAACCGAATTCACCTAGTCCGAAAATGCTTCTTAAGGGAGCTAGAGCTCTTTGAAGATGGCGTCATGAAATTAGTTTTTCTTAAATACCTCCAGAACGCTTCTATTTAGAAAAACTAAAATTGGTGTGCATATTTACTTTTCAGAGATGAATCGATTTCATCCATGGCAAATTTCTAGTACCGGTCATAGGCGTCCGTTTTGGGTAGAGCAACGGGTATTTTATCGCATAACTTTTTTGTCCTTAACTTTTTTGCATTTTTGACACCGGATTATTAAATTGTGAGGTATTCTAGTACTAAAAGTTACTCTTGCTTCAAGTCGATAGGACACGCCGTTTTCTAGAAAAATCGATTTGAAAGTTTTTCGTTTTTGGAATTTGAAAAAAAATTGAAAGAACTTTTCAACAAAAAACGAAGTATTTTACCAACATAAAGTAAGAGTAACTTTTAGCACTCGAATACCTCATAATTTAATAATCTAGTGTCAAAAATGCTCAAAAATTCAAGACAAAAAAGTTATGCTATAAAATAACTGTTGACCTACCCAAAAGGGACGCCTATGACCAGTACAAGAAATTCGCAATTAATGAAATCGATTTATCTCTGGAATATAAATAAATGTACCAGTTTTTGTCTTTCTAAACAGTTTTTTTTTTAAATTCTTTTTTTTTATTCAAAAATTTTCAAATCGATTTTTATAGAAAAGGGTGTGTCCTACCTATTTAAAACAAGAGTACCTTTTAGTACTATAATACTTCACAATTTAATAATCCAGTGTCAGAAATGCACAAAAGTTAAAGATAAAAAAGTTATGAGATAAAATAACCGTTGCCCTACCCAAAACGGACGCCTATGATGGGTACTAGAAATTTGCAATGGGTGGATTAGATTTATATCTTGAAAATAAATACGCGTACCAATTTTTGTTTTTCTAAATAGAAGCGTTCTGGAGGTATTTAAGAAAAACTAATTACAAGACGCCATCTTCAAAAAGCTCTAGCTCCCTTAGGAAGCATTTTCGGACTAAGTGAATTGGGTTAAATTATCTTAAAATTATCTGAAGAATCTCCTGTCTTCATTTGTCGGTAGAGTTTCTGGACACCCTGTATATATATATAAATATGAGTGGTAACTATAGCCAGTCTATAGCTTTTGGATGACTAAGGCAGCGTTGTTCCTGTTCCTTGTTTGCTTTGTTTATTTGTTCCTGCTGGATTAAAACAAACATCTTGTCCCACGACAAGTAAGAGAATGGGTAACTTCGCAGAAACCAGTTTATAATGAGAGTTGAGCCATTTTAGCTTCTACTAGGACTAGGTCGTGTCCACTGACCTAGCGACCACTAGTGAGTACGAATAGCTCCTTCACGACAAAGTCTTATGGCTCTAAGAGGGAATATATGAACTTGTCTCGTTTCTGAATTGAGAATAGTCTTTTTATGAAATAAAATGTTTGTACAGTTGAGTCCACGAGTCTTTATCCGTGCGTCATTAATACCTGGCGAGATAAAACACATATTTTATAACTAAAATTTTAACCCGTAACAGGAGCAGTAGCAACTTACTGTCACTTGCTGTTGCGTTTAGTAAATTTCAATTTCCGACTTATCATCGACTTATTTCGTATGCTTTAAATGATGACGCACGGGTAAAGACTCGTGGACTCACTGTAGGTATGGGATTATTTTAAAAATATTTCAACTACAAAATAGAACATTAAGGGCCGGTTGTTCGAACGCTAATCAACATTGATCACTATCAAATACTTAATTATTGTCACAACTGTCAATGTCAACTTTGGTTGGGTTGCCGAAAACATAATAATTGATGACAATTATGAAATTAGTTAATCAATTATATTAATAATTGTTATGTTAATTGACTAACTAATCTCATAATTATAATTAACTATGTTTTCAGCAACACAACCAAAGTTGACATTGACAGTTGTGACAGTAATTAAATATTTGATAGTGATCAATGTTGATTAGCGTTCGAACAACCGGCCCTAAGATTTCCAAATTCCGTCATTAAAGGAAATAAAACATAGATAAAACAATACCAGAAAAAGCATTTTTTTCTGTACCTTGAAAATATTGAACGTATTGAAGTGGGTTTTATCTTATTTTCCTATCATTCTTCATTCAGAAATGTTCAGAAATGAATTGTGTTTGAATACACTGAAATTTTCAACGTAATTTGTAGTTTATCCAAACTTTTTTCACAATAATGTGTATTGATATAGCTTCCTTTAGCCCTTTACCCGCCCATGTTTCAACGGGAATTAATCACACAGTGTTGAGTCGAATACATTTAAATTACTTCAAAAGAGGGCACAACTTCCTTATGTTTTTGTCCCTGTCTACGCCTCTGCACACAGGATGTTGATGATATTTCGCTGTTCTGAATTAAATCTTTTTTCCAAATAATGCGTAACTCACATTCATCTTTTTAATGATCGTTTGCGACCGTTTTGAAAAAATATATTCAACTTTTTTAGCGTTTGACAAATGGCTTTCGACAATAAATTTTACACAACTGTAATTGGTCGGCTTTTAAGTATGTCAAGCTTAGAAATGAATGAGCAAAGTTTTATTCTTCTTTATCCGCTGACTGAAAATAAATGAGTTAAAGGAAGGTATTATTCACATGAGAAATTTTCGAAATGTGACCGTTTTTTAAAAAACAAGAGTATTGGGAAAATCTCTTGAAGACTTAAAGACTAGGTACTCCTTCGAACTTCTAATACTTACATTCCTTTTATGTTTTAAAATTTTTTCACTTTACTCATATATTTCTTGCTTTTATATTTTTTACAGTATCCTACTACATGGCATGGAAGCCTGGATGTTGACAATTAGCAAGTTACGATGCCTAAAATATTTTGATGATGTGTGCATACTTCGCCGCATTCTAAAAATTCCATGGATTGGAAAACACAGTTAAATTAAGATCTCCCGAAAAAAATTGTTTTTTGAGTTGGGACACTTCTACTCACATATCTACTCACAAAGTCACAAAAGACTAGTCAAATTCAGCAAACAAAAACTAGAAAAGAACATGACAACCAAAGTAGTGTAAAATAAAATTTTATTCCAACTCTAAGAATTTTATTTCAAAATATCCAATGCACCAATATTAAGCGCAAAAACAGGAAATCTGAAAAACATACAAATGTCCACTTCGAGTTCAAAACGTCAGTCTCTACAATTCATAAAAAAGTGATAAACTAATTTGATACACACAAAACATCTTATACTCCACATCAAAGAGTTTCATAGTCATTTAGTAAACTATAGATGTATCAGATTAAATTCATTGATTGACGTTATGAATTACACAATTGACAATGAATAAATAGAACGGAAATAGATAGCGTATGTTGAATGTTATGTTTCCTAGAGTTAACAATGAATTTACTATTTACAAAATTATATACTTATCGTTCTGTAAAAGGTCAAATGATCGTAATATGGTTTTTGAATGACATCAAATTATGGCACTTAAGAAAGTAGATTAATGTTACTTAAAACAATAATTGGACAAATTTGGTAATTTATAATAAAAATTCTATGTCTATCAGGACATAATACAGATTAATGTCTACAAAATATTATTCCTCTTTTTCAATTAAAAAAATTAAACATTAGTCCAGAAAGCCACTGCGCATCCGCTAGGAAAAATATTCTAATTCGGATTTTTTGCACAATCTTACTCAAAAAGGACTCCTTTTAACAAATTTGCATGTTGCCAGGACCAAAAGGTGGTCAAAAATTTTTTAAACGTTTTTTTTTGTTTTTTTCCTAAAATTATTTTTTTTACATGGAAAAAAGTTTTTTTAGGTTTTTTGGATCATTCCAAACAGAAAAGGTCTTTAGTGACTTTTCTCTAAAAATGATAGTTTTTGACATATAAGCGATTAAAAATTGTAAAATTGCGCAATTGAAAATTTTTAAAACCCTCAAAAACTATGTGAAAAACTGAAAATTTTAATGTTGCCAAGGTAGGTAGATATTCTTTAAACATCGATTGATGAAATTCCGAAGAGTTTTTTGCAATACAATATTCACAACTCCTTTGTTTTTTAATTGCTAATCAAGCGTGCGCGACACTATTTTCCACCGACAGTATGGTGCAAATGAAAGGAATAAATTCATTATTTCGTAAACCGGCGACTTTGAAGAAAAATCCCGAAATAGGTCGATTTTTATTTTTAAGTTATGATATTGTGGCATATATGGTATACTAGTGACGTTATCCGTCTGGGCGTGATGACGTAATCGATGATTTTTTTAAATGAGAATAGGGGTCGTGTGCTAGCTCATTTGAAAGGTTCTTCAATTCTCTATTCAGTAATATAAACATTTACATAATTATTTATACAGGGTGTCCAAAAATTTTTTATTAAATTAAATTATTTGACAAAAAAAGAAGTAGAAGGACACCCTGTATAAATAATTATGTAAATGTTTACAATACTGAATAGAGAATTGAAGAACCTTTCATATGAGCTACCACATGACCCCTATTCTCATTTAAAAAAATCATCGATTACGTCATCACGCCCAGACGGATGACGTCACTAGTATATCATATATGCCACAATATCATAACTTAAAAATAAAAATCGACATATTTCGGGATTTTTCTTCAAAGTCGCCGGTTTACGAAATAACGAATTTATTCCTTTCATTTGCACCATAATGTCGGTGGAAAATAGTGTCGCGCACGCTTGATTAGCAATTAAAAAACAAAGGAGTTTTGAATATTATATTGCAAAAAACTCTTCGGAATTTCATCAATCGATGTTTAAAGAATATCAACCTACCTTGGCAACATTAAAATTTTCAGTTTTTCACATAGTTTTTGAGGGTTAAAAATGGCCAATTGCGCAATTTTACAATTTTTAATCGCTTATATGTCAAAAACTATCATTTTTAGAGAAAAGTCACTAAAGACCTTTTCTGTTTGGAATGAACCAAAAAACCTAAAAAAACTTTTTTCCATATAAAAAAAATAATTTTAGGAAAAAAAACAAAAAAAAACGTTTAAAAAATTTTTGACCACCTTTTGGTCCTGGCAACATGCAAATTTGTTAAAAGGAGTCCTTTTTGAGTAAGATTGTGCAAAAAATCCGAATTAGAATATTTTTCCTAGCGGAGGCGCAGTGGCTTTCTGGACTACATATTTTGTATTTAAACACATATTGTTCGATTGTATATTTAAACACTTGCTTTTATAGGCTTACCATAATTAAGAAGAGTCAAACCGGGACGCAGAAGATGAAGATGATCATTTTCGATTTGCTTTTCGCTTAATTTGTTTTTTTCATGAGAATATTTTTGTCGTGCTTAATTTTGTCAAAACATTCACTGCATAACATGTTCAAGTTGAATTTGCAGGTAAGCAAGGCTTCCACAATGCATTTTTGCATCCTCCCCCGAACGTCAGATCACACTTTTCTTTTTTTTTTTTCATCTGTGAAAAAATCTTACCACTGGCGCTGAAGTACCGGGTAAACACATAGCAAACTAGACATTTTTTTTTTAAATATAGCACCTCAATAATATCCTTCTTCTGAAAATGGGTGATTAGCTGGACCCATTTCTTGGAGTAACTAGCTTCATTACAATTTTGGAAGAAGCCTTTTGCCAATAACACCTCATCAAATAGCTCATCAATCATTATTTGGGTTTTCTATTGAGGTTTTTGGATCTAATTTATATTATGTTCCGCTGCTTTTTCGATTTCACTCCAGTTAAGCTTATTTTTCAAGCAGATCTACTCAAAATCTTCGGCTCCGTCGGAGCCTTTTTTCCACAATTCTAAAAAATACGAAATGTAGCGCTCATTAAAAGGGTGAACATCACTCATAAAGTTTTCCACATTTATGGAATCTTTCAATTTATTTAAGAGTTGTTTAGCTGCTTGTGGAAGATATTTGTTTTCCTTCCTGTTTTGAAGATTAGTTTTTAACTTTGTCAACTCCATACCTACATCTGTCGCAGTTGAGTTAGTCTTCTCCTCCATAGACTTAATACTTAATGGTTTTGTTGAATACATTTAACTGTCCGAGCACAAACCAAAAGTAAAGTGCTCCAATTTATATTTTGAAGAACTGTCGCAATGCGAGGGTGCAGTATACTTGACCAAGAAAATAAGATTTGAGGCCTCGTATAGCTACAGGATCCTTTCCACAGCTGGCAAAAACAGAAATCTTGTATTTCCATGTTGCACTCATTTTTTGTACTCTATGTCAGCTGTCTCACAAAACTCTTTTAAGTTTGTAATGCGTACGGTATATGTACACAAATACTTGTATATTTTTACAACGCTAGCCTCTATTTCGGCAGGAAGACCATGAACTGCATGTTGGATTGTATTATGAACGATGTGAGCGCTGCGACCAAAGCCGAGACTTTCCTTGAGCCTGGAATAAACGTTGTTAAGTGCCTCGCCCGTTTACCCCTCCAAAATTTGTATTACAGTTAGCACCACAGAAAGCAGCCACCTTGTTTTCTATTTCATGTTTTTTAACTGTTGACATTTTGTGATTTGCCAAGTTTTCAGACGTTTCTACGGCGACAGATCGAAAATCGAGTAACTTTACAGATATACGTCTCTCAGATACAAAGTACCTAACAACTATCGGCGCCAATTTAGCATCATGTTTGTTTGATGTATCTGTTGAAACGCTAAAAAAATGGCATTCTTTTAGCTCGTTGTGTAGTTCACCACATTGACGTCTTGCACAATTTACGTAGTACGCCTTGTTTCCATGCCGTGTCGCAAGCGCAAGTCAGCTACTGTCTTTTGATTTTTTTGTGGAAGCCTAAGCCATTTTCAATAAATGTTGTTATATAGAAAGAACTGGATCACTGCAGTTCTTTCCTGGCATAGTGGCTTATTCTATAGAAAAATTTCGGCTGACAGATTGCTAAAATCTCGTATAACTTGCCTTCTCAAAAATCTTACAGTCAATATTTTCAAGAGCGATTGGTCTGTAACTCTCCGGTAGTGAAGTGGTGTCATTGCCTGGTTTGCCAGAATGAGATGACTTTACTTTGTTTAAATAGTTTAGTCATTATCTGGTTAAATAAATCTAAGAGCCAGTTTCGAGTTTTTGAATGAATGTGTTTCATGAACTCGAGAAATAGTTTTTTAACTCCTACAGCCAAGGGCGCCCATATAAACATTTTTAAGGGGGGGGCCAAACGTGAAGATGTTGCACATTACATTTTGTATATTTCGGATGACAATATATACAGTAGACTCTCTCTATAACGAACACGGATATAACGAGGTTTCGCTTATAACGAGGTACATTAGGTGTCCCATGAAATCCCTATTGAACTATAACGCTCTATAACGAGGCATATTTGGTTATAACGAGGAAAATTTAAATCGAAGAATACTTGTCTTTACCTGTTTTTAGCGTTGTAATGGTCATAAATAAATAAATGCCTTAACTACCTGTACATAGAAATGCCCAACGTCTGTCTTATTATCGAGGCCAGTGCTATAATAAACTCGGCCACCTGTAATAAACATCTGCCTGTTTATCGACCGATATTGAATACTATAGGAAATTTACAATCTATGGCGGCGAAGTCTCATTGTTCACTGTTCAGGTTGACCATCGACACATAATAAACTACGTAAGAGGCATCAAAAAATCTCATTATTATTATTGTTTGATATAACGAGATCCGCTTATAACGAGATAATTAATTCACCATTTCAGTTCCCGTTATAGAGGGAGTCTACTGTAGTTTAAACCACCTAAAAAACCTAGTTTGAACCCTGTTGTGAGGAATTATTCATACATTTAAACACTAGACCAAGTTTTTAAATGGAAATGTCATGGGTACCACAAAAGTTGGGCCTCTCTTTAAAACCCGTTTGAAAAGAATACAATGCTTGCAAAGCCTTCCCTTCAACTTTGGCGAGCAGACTAACCATGAGTATGTGTCGAACCAAGTTTTTACTTTAAAATCTTAAAAAGGAGCCCCCTTTATTTTTGCAGATATAGAATCCTTATGAAAAATAAGGCACACATATTCCAAACATTTTTAGAATTGTTGATAGATGGCGCAAATAAATCGCATTTTCCGAATATAGCGCCATCCGTCAAGTCAACAATTCTAAAAAAGTTCGAATAAATGTTACTTATTTTTTGAGGAGGAAACTCAATCTGCAAGAAAAAACGGGGTTCCTATTTAAGATTTTAAAGTTAACTTTCACCCCACCTCCGGAGTGTAGAATGAAAAATCCTGTTTGGTGTCATTCTATAGATTTTTGAAAAATATTAAACACGTGTTTTTTTAGTTTTTATTTGGAAGTATATTTCTCGAGATATTAGACCGTTTCTATAATTTTGCTGTGGTATCACGATATACCGTTTTTTCCGATTATAGCGCTATCTATCCACAATTCGCAAAATGGCTCGAATAAAATTTGCTTATTTTTACAAGGAAAATCCAAATCTGCAACAAAAATTAGGGGTTCCATTTAAGATTTTAAAGTTACCCCCCGCTCCACACCCAGGGGTTGAAATGATGGACTTGTTTAGTGTCATCGCATAGATTTTTGAAAATTATTGAACATGTATTTTTCAGTTTTTCGATCCGATGTTCATTTCGCGAATTATTCGGCCTTTCCGCTACTTTTGGGACACCCTGTATATAACACTCATTCATCATGAAAGATCGCCTGTTTTTCATTTAAATAAAATTGTTCTGTTCATCATAATGAACACTTTAAAAATAATCTACTTACTAAAAAAATACTTTTGGCAAACTAAAATTTGACTATGCTCAATAAATTTTAAAAATTATTTTTCAGTATGAATTTTTTCAAAATATAAAATATAATTACTATTTTATACCAGTTGTTAAAGACAAATGGCTCATTAGTGATTATCGATCAGAGATCGGATTTCTTGCTGATATGTTTTTTTTGCAGTATTATAAATGATTCATTTAATATGTAATTTTGGGTGTCAATTACAGTGTATATGTTTCCCACGCCTCTAATCGCTTTCAATGTTTTCGTTAGTAGCATACCATGATTGTGGGAAATGTGTATTATGCACATTCCATACAGACCACTGTCGCAGACACAAAGATTTTCTGTTAAACTATTAATAACTACCCAATATGTGAACTTTTTTTATTAATAAATATGTTGTTTCCAATTTATCTCTCAAAATTATCCAATATTGTTTAACAAAAATACGTTTATGTAATATAAATTTAATTTTTTTCTTTCCCGAAAAGCTAGGGGGGGGCCACGGCCCCCCTGCCCGTGTGTATGGGCGCCTATGCCTACAGCTTTGCGATATTTAATCAATTTAGTGGACACAGTAGTAACATGGACTCTCGAAATTACAAGTATGAGGCGTATAGAAGCCTTTCAGATGTGGGTTTTCCGAAGGATGCTGAAGATTTCTTGGAGAGAGCACGTGACCAATAACGAGGTGCTGAGAAGAATGGAGACTGAAAGAGAACTTCTAAATGGTGCTGAGAAGAATGGAGACTGAAAGAGAACTTCTAAATATTGTAAAAAAACAGAAAAACTAGTTATCTAGGACATATTTACAGAGGAGAAAGATACAACTTTTTACGACTCACAATAGAAGGGAAAGTGGAAGGAAGAAGAGGTACAGGAAGAAGAAAATGCTCCTGGCTAAAGAAAGTAAGAGACTGGACAGGCATGGACACACATTCGATACTAAGAACCGCTCAAGATGGAGAGCAATTTGCTGTAGTTATAGCCAACCTTCAGTAATGGAGAATGCACCTCAAGAAGAAGATAAATAGACTAAATAAAGTCATTTATTAAAATAGTCTTTAACAGCTCTATCACAGATTAATAGGAACTACAAATACCTATATAAATAAGTATGTTTGAGGTTTTTTAATCTAAATATTAAATATATTCGAATAGTAAATTTGTTCACAGCGTGCATACACCGCTTAAATAAATAATATTCGCCTGATTTATATCGCATTACATACTAAACGCTTTCCATATTAATTAGTTATTAAAGATTATCTTTTTCGATTATCTATTTGATATATATCTACAAGAGCTACGACCGATCCATTAAGGTTAACAAATTCATTTGATTTTAAAATATTCAAAACACGGTTTCTCCGAACACTGAACAAAATCACGATTACTAACAAAATAACTGTCACACGAAATCCGTAAGAGATTTAATTACGTTTCTTTTGATAATCCCTCTTATTAATGATAAGTTACATTTCCATGTATATTCGATAATCTCTCACAGCTGCCTGCCAGAATCGGATTCAGCTCCATCGGCGGTTTTTTACAATATTAATTATGAAGAATCGAGAAACTATAAAAAAATATAAAATTATCGTCAATAATATAACCTAGAACAGAAATTTCGTTATCCTAAATATGTGACTTGTTTTCAACTAACTTTTGCTCTCTGATTCCAAAAATAACCGCAGATCTTGCCTATCACATCAAATTTTTAAGACACAAAATTCATACAAGTTGTGAATGTAAATGAAAGTAAAGTAAAAACTATACAAACATACTATTCACACAAGCATTTCTTCTTTTAAAGGTGCCTATCTTCCAGAGATTTTTTCAACCATATTAACACATCTTATTCTATTCAAAGCATCTCAAAATAGATCAGCTGATGTTAGATCAGTCCACTTCCTAAGATTGGCCAGCCAGAATATACGTCTGCGTCCAGGGCCTCTCTTGCCCTCAATTTTTCCTAGTACATAGAATCAACTGTAGAAGTCAATTGCCTCTAATCGTTTTATGTCATCTTCTGTAAGATTCCAGCTTGCTACTTCGTAGAGGAGGACACTAAAGACGTAACATGTATAAATTCTTATGCGTATAAAACATTTACTGCAGGTTAATTATTAAAACAAAAATTCGCTGGTAGTTTTTTCTATAGTGTTGAATCTGAGAACATTCTCGCTTGATGCCCAACAAAATTCAACCATCATATTATGTACATTCCATCTACCTTGATACTGCACCTTGATAATGTGCTGAAATCAGCAAGGTGACTATGTGAAAAATGCAGTTTGATACTCATGTTGCATTTAAGTTGCAACCTAGTAATTTGAAACAATCCAAGAGCTGCTGGACAATTTCGTAATTCTGTGTTCGTATCTTTCCTATTAATAATGGGTTTGAAAACCAACCAAGCATTATTTTCAATTTTTGGCATTTTTCAGGGGAAATATTCAGCTTTAGGGAGCTCGCAAACCAAAGCCCTACATCGCATAACATACATTGCGGAAAGATACGCACTGAGTGTCACATCTGGTTTTCGGTGAACGAAATTCCACCGAAAGTCACCGAAGATTCACCGAACACCAGATGTGACACTCAGTGCGTATCTTTTCACAATGCATGCCACATGCGATGTAGGATATTGCTTCGGTATGCGAGCTCTCTTAAGAAGCTGACGAATCTGTGGACTATCAAAAACACGGATTTTTATTTTTTTAATGACAGGTTAGAAAATGCCGAAATGCAATACTTAAAACAGTCTACTCCAATTGTAAAAGTTTGATCCATTTGACTTGCTGGCACCTATTTGATGACATCATACTATCACCAAATGACACTACTGCAATAAGATACTTTTGATCTCCAAAAAAATACTCAAATATCACCTATACCGGCGAAAGTCGGTACCGCCTAATCAGCAGACCAAAGTGATCCCTTTAAGATCTCATTCGAGAATCAATGCTTAAGTGGTCTAAACTCAGATCCAGCCTAGCCAAGGACTAGACTAGATTATAATAATATCTTCACGCCGGCAATTTGGTTTAATGTCGCTGTTAGCGAGCATTAAATAAACAAACTTTAGTTTTACTAGCTACAGCTCCCAATACAAATAAATGATTGGATTTTGTTTATTTTAATCGAAGAGACACTAAAGTTTTTTCTCAAAATGAAATTGGCATGCTTATAACAAACGACCATTCGAATATTATTCATAAGGGGCACATTAAACCTTTATAGAGAATGGGAATTGAAATACGTGAATTAAAACTTATAGGATTTTTTGGATTGACACATATTAAATCACTATTGGATTTTTTTTGTTAACTGCATAATGTGGGTAACAATGTTAACGTTTGATTATGTTTGATTGAATTGCTTATATCTTCCACTTTTTTATGTATCGTCGATATTATAATTTTAGAGGAAGTTTCAGTATCGGAGAAAAAAATTAAGATCAATGTAGTTTTTTTGTTGTTATTTCGCTATTTGTATTATTTTTTAGGACCATAAAAAAGGAACTCCTTTTCTCCCACAATTCACATAGGCAAATTCTTCTTGAAAACGAAATTTGTAACAAGGAAAAAGCATAAAATAAGTCAACACACAAAAAAGCTTACAGAAAGAGAAAACACCACATAGCGGAAAGAAAATCAAAACAGAAGCAGATACCCAAAAACAGTCTCGGGAGTAAAAGAGATCATACGCTCCGTAGAAGAGGACCTAAGACCTGGTGGACGGATGACACGAACAGAGTTATAGCACTCTGAATTTATACGGCATAAGACCAGGAGCACTGAAGACAATTGAGGGAGGCCCATGTTCAGCAGTGTCCCATGATTTCCGGACCTTACCTTCCCTTCCCACACTGTTTAGTATTTAGTCAAAAAAATTTTGTTGTAGTAAACCTAACATTTTCCATTTACGTCTTAATATTGGTGTCATATTTGTGTTTGATTCACTGTATAATTCATATTTTTTGTCTTAGCACACGCAATGTTCCCTTTCAATCCGATAATCTCTAACACAAAACAACACAAACGGCTTAAAGTCAGCGTTAGTTTTAGTGAAATCAACGTCCTAGTCAAATCTCATCTATAAATCAAGCAAGCACATAATTTCCAGCACTCGACATTGTTTATTGTAGAACAATTGAAACACATTAGACTAACTCGAATATTGCATCCCAACAAATAAACTTGGCTTAAGTTTATGGACTGGGAAATGTTGATATTGCCTGTACAGCTCCTCTCAGCGAGCTCGAGACTGATTTACAATGTACCAGTGAGTGAATGATGAGCCGCTACTAACAACAGCCTTCATGTGTTGTATAAATCCAACACCGCGGTCTAAAAGTCGATCCCGGTGCCAGAGATTCGAGTCATGAGCCCTATTCTTCTTTATGGCTCTTGTCGATCTTCTTTACTCAACGTGAATTTAGTGGATTTCATCATTCACGATCCCTGTAAGCATTGTAATTTCAACGTAGTACATTTCTTGAAATTGTTCCGGCGAAAAGAGGCGCTTAAAAATCGTCGTGAGCAAGCAGACGTTCACGAGGAGACTTTTTTATTTTAACAAGATTTTTGTATCACATCCGTAAAACCACTAAACTACTATTTATCTATCTAGTTAAATTATACTTTATTCACATTCTATATAGTTAAATTATTAAAGTTTTATGCAAGTCCTATATTCAATATTTTGTTTATAGAATAAACAACACTAGAATAATACAAATCTGCCCACTCCAAGTCAACATAATGTTGGTACACGTCCTCTGAGATTTTTTTCTTTTCCAAATGTTTGTTTTCCTCTTCCTCTTGGCTCTATCATTTGCTTCTGATTTCGCATTTCTACGTACTCTATATATCCACATATCCAGATTAGATTTATATTTCAATAAAATTAAAACAGTGGCTGGTTTTATTAGGGAACATCCATCTGTATCTGAAAGAAGGGTAAGTCAAGTACCACATCCTCCCAGGGGGTTGTCTTCCTTAGCTCACTGTATATACTGCCGTTTCTGGGAAGGTGATCAAATCACCAGGGAACATTTCCTCTATGTCGGCAGGTGTAGGCCAAGTAGGCCAATGTCCACATAGCACAGTCATGCTCGAGAGTTTTGTCATATCGTTCACAGTTCCGGCACAGAGGTGTGTCTACTAGCCCCAGTTTGTGGAGATGTTTGCTTAGTAGACAAAGGCCTGTTAAAAACCAACTCTGAACCGTAGGATTTTTTGGTCATTATCAAGTACTTCTGTGATGCTGACTTCCCAAGGTTGCTTAGCGTTACCTTGACAAGTCTACATCCTGGCCCTTCTTCCCATCTTTTCACGGTTTGCGGGTGGTAGAGACAGGGATCTTTGGAGACGGACAATATACGACATTACGTCGACCAATTCACTCTTTCTGGAAGATCAGGATTGAAGAAACATATCCCTTTAAAGCCTACCGAAAAATTTCGCGCTTTTTTAACTTAACTTTTCGGGCTCAGAGGCAGCAACTAAAATTCGAATTATTTATCCTATTCCTCTGCGCTTTTTAAGATGGAAAAATAAAGCAGAACAGAGTGGTGACATACTCGACAAGGGAATCTATAATTGAATTCATGACCTGTCGTTCACCGTGATAACATAAACTAAACGTAAATATGCTTCAGATATGCATCTACTATGTACTTATACGTATTTCGAATTCAACTTATTCTCATCAGAGCACCTGTGTAGAGGCACTGAACTGGAATCAAATCTTTTCATCCTTTCGGTGTAATTATTATACAGGGTGTTTGGTAAATAATGGGCCATACCTTAACCGTAGATTCCTGAGGTTAAAATAGGTCAATTGGAGCTAACTTATCTTAGTACAAAAGTTGATAATAACCGCAATACAGGGTGTCAAAGTTAAACTTTTATTTTATTTATTCTTGAATATTTCCTGACAGGTATGGGATAACAGCACGAAATTTGGTAAGCGGGAGTTTTTTGGGACGAGAAATCTAAATTCACCACCAAAAATGATTTATTACCCAGAGGACGCCACATACGTCTTTCAGTGCTCATTTAATACGTTCAGTTTTTTTTATCTCCCACTCTACATACTTTTTGGATAAAAATTTTCATTCTTTTAATATTTTTACTTAAAAAGGCATACTACATTCATCTCGCTAAACTCAACCATTTTTGAGATAAACTAAGTCTTTTTGAGATTAAACCATTTTAAATCTGCGAGGCAACATAATTTTTTGCATATTATCATTGTAGTTATACCCGAAAAATAACTTAAAACCATAAAAATTTACAAAAATGTATTGCAAATTTCTTCAAATGGAATTTGCGATACAATGACATAAATATGAGAACTGTCACAATATTATGGTTTCAAGCTTATTTTTAGGGTCTAACAACAATGATATTATGCACAAAAATATGTTGTATCGCAGATTTAAAATGCGTTTATCTCGAAAACAGTTGAGTTTGAGTTTAGCGAGATGAATGTAGTATACCTTTTTTAAGTAGAAATATTAAGAGAATAAAAATTTTGATTCAAAAAGTATGTAGAGTGGGGGATAAAAAAAAACTGAACGTATTAAATGAGCACTGAAAGAGGTGTGGCGCCCTCTGGGTAATACATCATTTTTGGTGGCGAATTTAGATTTCTCATCCCAAAAAAACCCAGCTTACCAAAGTTCGTGTTGTTATCCCATGACTGTCAGGAAATATTCAAGAAAAAATAAAATAAAAGTTTAACTTTGACACCATGTACATATTTCGGTTATTATCAACTTTTGTACTATGGTAAGTTAGCTTAAATCGACCTATTTTAACCTCAGGAATCTACGGTTAAGCTATGGCCCATTCTTTACCAAACACCCTGTATAGTATATCAATTACGAAACTGTGTATAATTTTTTTTGTAGGAGCAATATATCTCGAGTTATAGTCGAAAATATGGGCGCAAAAGCAAAAATTTTCGATTTTGTTCCGGTTTTGTTAAATTAAAAAATTAAGCACAAGGTTTTTAAGTGAAAACTTGCGCTTATCGTGATTATAGGGCTTTTCATTCACAGTCATTTGTTTCGAGCTTCTGTCATGTGTCACATAATATTAATATATCTACGTTATACGTTATTGGTATATAACAATGATACAAACCAAAGACGTGTGGCATAAATATTATATTAATATTATGTGACACATGACAGACGCTCGAAACAAATGACAATCGATGAAAAGCCCTATTGATAAAAGGTGACAAAAAAAGTACAGTTTTATGGACAATATCCATTATGGTCTGCTTTTCGACAGATTGCGCCTGAACTAAGTTAGAATATTGAACGAATATTATTGATCAGGACCATATCTCAACCCCAACAAAATTAACTTCTTGTTTTTTGGATACAGCTGTGAGCTTTATTTCAAATATGTTTTTCTATATTCTGGTTTGCGTAGCACTAAGGAAATATTCCGGTTTATGTAACAAACGTGTTTTTCTATTTACAATTAATAATTATGCGTATTTAATGCCATTTAATTTCAAATTCAGTGCAGCAGCTGTAACGTGTCCCTTTTTTCTCTTCTAAACTCTAACAATTTATCAGTAATTAGTCTCTAAGCATTTTTTGCAATGAGTACCTGTAGAAACGACCAAGAACACACAAAAACTAATCTCCTGATATGCGGGCATTAGAGTGGGAGAGCAGTAGACAACGCATCCAGCTAATTTGGCGTGCACACGAGACAAGAGAGTTGCACGTCGAGTCGAGCTCGCAACTTTTCTGAAAAGAATAAGAAGATTAAAAGGATATAACGAAGATATTCTGGTGTCGGTCATTATTACAAGATGATGAATCACTTCCGGTGTTGGTTAATTACTAGACCAGTTGAGAACAAGAACGATCGTTGTGGATGGTCGAATGGAACAGATCGTATGTGGCAGGCAGCACCAGCAGGACTGTGGGGAATTGTCATTACAACTAGGGGCGAATGGGAACTATTTCGAGAAATAAAGAAAGATACTTTCAATATTTTACAACAACAAATTTAGTTAAATACGATAAATTAAGTGTACAAAGAACTGAAACTCGTGTATCATTGATGTATACAGGGTGTTTGGAAAAGAGTGGGCCATACCTTAACCGTAGATTCCTGATGTTAAAGTAGGTCGATTGAATCTAACTTACCTTAGTACAAAATTTGATAATAACCGAAATACAGGGTGTCAAAATTAAACTTTTATTTTATTTATTCTTGAATATGTCCTCACAGGAATGGGATAACAACACGAAATTTGGTAAGTGGGGTTTTTTGGGATGAGAAATCTAAATTCACCACCAAAAATGATGTATTGCCCAGAGGGCGCCACATACGTTTTTCAGCGCTCGTTTAAAACGTTCAGTTTTTTTATCCCCCCCCCCCCCCTCTACATACTTTTTGAATCAAAATTTTCATTCTCTTAATATTTTTACTTAAAAAGGGTATACTACATTCATCTCGCTAAACTCAACTGTTTTCGAGATTAACGCATTTTAAATCTGCGATACAACATATTTTTGTGCATAATCATTGTAGTTAGACCCCAAAAATAAACTTGAAACCATAATAATTGTGCCAGTTCTCATATTTATGTCATTGCATCGCAAATTCCATTTGAAGATATTTGCGATACATTTTTGTAAATTTTTATGGTTTTAAGTTATTTTTCGTGTGTAATTACAATGATTATTTCATTCATAGGAGATTCTGACCAATAGAAAGCTACAGAAATAAAAATTAAACTGATTATTTTTTAATGATTTTAACTTCCAATCGTATAGTAAGATATTTGATCACGTGTTTGATTCTGTCCAATCAGAGTAAAATTAAACTGAGAATTATCTACTGTAGAAAATTACCGATAGAATTTTTTTAAGTAGATTGTTTCTGTTTAATGGCAACCAGTTTCCTAGTTTTGACAACTGTCACATTTAATAAAATATCCATAATATACGTATTAAAAAATAATCTTACGAATATCACACGACAGTAAGAATAAATAAGAAAATAATGCTTAATTTTTACTCAAATTTGTTGTCATTGGGCAATAGCCACGCGAGCCCTGCGGGCTCTCGTGTCTATTGCCAGACAACAAATTTTCGAAAAACTGTCGCATTATTTTCAATTTATTCTCACTCTCTTGTGATATTATACCCGATAATTGTTATAATTTTTGATAATTTCACGTCGTCAAGTATATTACGTCAGATGCCCTTCGTTGCTATGAAAAAATACATTCAGTGACATTAATGACAATTAATGTTTTAAAAATTATAAAAGTGATGACTTTCAACCGTCAAATATTTATAACAACTGTGTGTTTATTTGTACTAATTTGTACTTACATAAATAAATTACAATACAATTTTGGTTTTGAACAGTTTTATTCATGAAATAATCGCAACAAATTGCACGCGATCTTTAAAGTTAATATAGAATTTTAGAGCTCTTGTGCAATTACTACTGATAATATTATGCAAAAAATTATGTTGCCTCGCAGATTTAAAATTAAATGCGTTTATCTCAAAAACGGTAGAATTTAGCGAGATTAATGTAGTATACCATTTTTAAGTGAAAATATTAAGATAATAAAAATGTTGATTAAAAAGTATATAGAGCGGGGGATAAAAAAACTGAACGTATTAAATGAGCACTGAAAGACGTATGTGGCGCCCTCTGGGTAATACATCATCTTTGTTGGCGAATTTAGATTTCTCGTCCCAAAATACCACCGTTTACCAAATTTTGTGTTGTTATCACATGTCTGTCAGGAAATATTCAAGAATAAATAAAATAAAAGTTTAACTTTGACACCCTGTATTTCGGGTATTATCAACTTTTTACTAAAGTAAGTTAGCTTAAATCGACCTATTTTAACCTCAGGAATCTAAGGTTAAGCTATGGCCCATTCTTTACCAATCACCCTGTATATATGGTATGTTTTTTATAGTCAATCCTATTTCTATGTCACTCTGTAATCCCAAAATATTGTGTACATTATCAGAGGTTTTAACCCTTAACTGGAGAGAACTCATTTTAGCACACGAACGGAGACATGCCGTCTAACAGGCTACCGTTTTTAAGGAGATAATATCCGAGTAAATCAATTTTTTTAAATGTATATAATACAGTATGTCCCTGTAAGTTGTATCCATATGGAAACTTTTTTATTATTAATTTTACAAAAAAAAAGTTATTCTTTATAAAAAGCTCTGCATGGTCCTAAACCTCAGATTTAACCATCAAATATAAAATTTTTTGAATTTATACGAGTTATGTCAAAAAGTTTGAATTTCACTCAAGAGTAAAGTAGCTTTATTTTTCAGAATATTGAAAATTGCTATAATGAAAAGTTGTTTGGAATTAAAAACTGTATTCTAGTATGCAATTACATCCTTGTAATTGAATTTTTTTTTTGAAAAATTATGGATAAATAACATTATTTTCAGTTATTTTAATTCCGATAACTCTTTTATTATTAATTTTACGAAAAAAAGTGATTCTTGAGAAACAATTCTGCATGATATAAAATCTAAAATACGATCATCTTTTGTCAAATTTTATCAATTTTATACGAGCTATGTCAAAAAATATGAATTTCGCTCAAGAGTAAAATACGTTTATTTTTCACAATATCGAAAATTGTTATTATGAAAAGTTATTTAGAATTAAAACTATGTTTCAATATGTAATTACATCCTTCTAATTGAAATATTCTGAACTATAAAGGTACTTTACTTTTTATCTAAATTTATCTTTTTTGACATACCTCGTATAAAATTGATAAAATTTCATATAAGATGGTTGTATTTATGGTTATAGACCATCCAGAACTTTTTATTAAGAATCACTTTTTTTCGTAAAATTAATAATAAAAGAGTTATTACAATTGAAATAACTGAAAAAATAAGGATAGTTATCCATAATTTCTCAAAAAAAAATTTTTTTCAATTAGAAGGATGTAATTGCATATTAGAATATAGTTTTTAATTCCGAACAACTTTTCATAATAGCAATTTCCAATATTACTCTTGAGTGAAATTCAAACATTTTGACATACCTCGTATAATATTCAAAAAATTTGATATTTGATGGTTGAATCTTAGGTTTTGGACCATGCAGAGCTTTTTATGAAGAATAACTTTTTTTCGTAAAATTAATAATAAAAAAGTTTTCCATATGGATACAACTTACAGGGACATACTGTATATCAGTGGTGCTCAGACTTACACTGCATGTGATCTACCACATAAACTGCAAGCGTCCAGCGATCGACTGTTATTAGTAAAAAAATTTGAAAATAAAATACTTTATTTCACATTTCTATTTGATAAAAGGTTGTAACTACAGAGAGTTGTAGTTAAAGATGTTTTTCATCTTAATTTTACATGGATGTTAATGCACTTTATGAAGTGCATGGCACTTCATATTATCCACAAGTTAGCGCAGTCTCCACCTTTCCCATGTGTATTCTTTCCATGAATCGCGATAGACTTCAAAAACTTTGGCGATCGACCGGTCGATCGCGATCGACCGTTTGAGCACCGCTGCTGTATATAGTACCTACCGTAATATGTTGATTATAAGGTACAGTAAATAAATTTAAAATATATTTAGTTGTATATTTTTTCACTTCTTCGGCGACATAAAGCCGAGCATTGTTGTGTAAGTGAATAATAAGCTTTTCTGGACGTTTTGATCATATTGCTTGATAAACCTTGTTTAACAACATTGAACGCCACGTGAGTTGTATTTAACTCACGCCTTGTTTGGCCCAGACGCTCAGTGAGTTAAATATAATTCACATTAACATTGAAATTCTGAACGTGGAGCCTGAAGGCAAAAACAAAAAATTTTAATATGGCGGTTAATGCGTTAAAGTTTCTCTATAAAGGTTTTCGTTAATACGCACTCTAGATTCCGAAAACTCCATGAGCAAGGGCCTTTCATACCTTGCCTGTCAGTTGGGTGATTACAATTATTGTTTCCAAGGCTAACCTTAACCTGACCAAAGTTATGTTTCAATTGAACAAGCTTATACAGGGTGTCCCGAAAAGATTTCTCATAAATTATACCACACATTCTGGGGTCAAAAATAGGTTGATTGAACCTGACTTACCTATATACAGTAGTGCACACAAAAAAAGTTACAGACCTTTGAAATTACAAAATGAAAATCGATTTTTTTCATGTATCGAAAACTCGATATTTTTTATTGAAAATGGACATGTGGCATTCTTATGGCAGCAACGTCTTAAAAAAAATTAGAATAAAATTTGTGCACCCCATAACAGTTTTATGGGGGTTTTGTTCCTTTAAACCCCCCCAAACTTTGTGTACTTTCCAACTAAATTATTATTGTGGCACCATTAGTTAAACACAATGTTTTTAAAACTTTTTTGCCTCTTAGTACATTTTCGATAAGCCAGTGTTTATCCACATATTTTGAATATTTGTCGAATCCACCACATATTTGTATATGGTTAAGTATGATTATAGAGACCTGTTAATAATCTGAAAATTTATTTATAATTTACATTTTTAGGTATATTTTGAAAAAGAAGCCACATCTCGATAAAAGGTGACTTGTCAAAAAAAAGACTAAGAGACAAAAAAGTTTTAAAAACACTGTGTTTAACTAATGGTACCACAATAATAGTTTAATTGGAACGTACACAAACATTTGGGGGGTTTAAAGGAACAAAACCCACATAAAATTTTAGGTAAATATATTAAAAAACAAGCCACATCTCGATAAAAACTGGCTTATCGAAAAAATACTAAGAGGCAAAAAAGTGTTTAACTGATGATACCACAATAATGAATTAATTGGAACGTACACAAAAGTTTGGGGTGGGGGGGGGGTTAAGGGAACAAAACCCCCATAACATTTTTTGGGGTGGACAAACTTCACTATAATTTTGTTTTAAGATGTTCCTGCCATATGAATGATACATGTCAATTTTCAATAAAAAATCTCTAATAGTTTTCGAAAATCGATTTTCATTTTGTAACTTCAAAGGGCTGTGAATTTTTTATGAGCACATTTGTGCTAAGGTAAGTTAGGTTCAATCGAACTATTTCTGACCCCAGAATGTGTGACCAATCAGTCAATCAAGCAATCAATTTATGACCAATCTTTTCGGGACACCCTGTATATTTATATACGTACTATATATTTATTTATGTGTATCTAGTTAAAGTTGTAAAATTAAGTGTACTATATTTATATAAAACGAAAACTGCAGTGTCTGTCTCTATTTTCTGTATATTTTTGGATCACAAACGAATTCTTTTGTAAACAAGACTAATATTAAAAGCGAATTTCAACCACAAATCACAATACTCCTACTGACAGTGACAACTAAATCACTCGAGATAAAAGATTCATAAACCTTATGACAAAACGAATGTTGAAAGTTTCATAGACCATTTGTTCTCTGCTTTCTCTTGTTTTGTAGGCATTTAATAAATAATAGAGCTCCGTGCAAATAGTTCTTTGGCAGAGACTGGTTCTTTTGATCTATTAAATTCTTGAATAATAGTGGGACATGATAAATACGAGCGACATAAATCTTAGGGTAGTTTAAAAGATAGTTTTTGTAGTTGCAATTTTTCATTTCGTGTGGTATATATGTAACTCCGAAACTAAAAGTATCACTTTTAGTAGTTTCATTGAACTGTTTCATGTTATTGCGAGAAGATAAATTATGGTTGTTAGCTTTAAATGTTTCTAATGTTAGACTTGTTATTCTTTAACACCAAGCATATCATTTTTACCTACAAAGGCAAAAATTATGTAATAGAAAACTAACAAATATTTTCGATTAAAGCTATTCTAAAAAAAAGGAATAAATGCATACCTATCTATAGTTTTATTATAATACTGTTGTACTACATGAAATTTTGAACACTATCAAATTTACAAAAGGTTACTTTTAGAGTTACTCCTTCAGGATTTAATTTACCAAATATTTCTTTTGGTTTCAATTATGTAATCGACGTTTTGGGTAGCACCTTAAATGATTTACAAATTTAATAATAGTTCTAGTAAAAATAAAGATAATATGTGACTCGAATGAACATTATTATTTATTTAAAAAAATATATCATCATTAAGTGGTTCATTCAACTATCTGATGTAATCAAGGTTTTAAAATGTCACCTCCCTTTTCGGTGTCAAAAACTGCTTATAAAATGACGTCTCATATTTTCAGTGATATGGTTATTAACTTCAGTAGGTAATAATCCTAAATCGTTTTCTTCAAAAGTGTGAGCTTTCCCATGAAAGCGCAAAATTTTGTTGTCGATATGTCGACTTGTCACCACAAAGAAAACAAGCAATAGAAAGGAACCCAGCCTCTGAGACGTGTACAACTACGAGAGTAGTATAACTAAGATAACGGTCAAGAAGAAAAAATTGAACTGTAAGACTTTTGGATGGAGCTACTATAGAACTTAGCCTGTCTCATACCTCCACAATTTATCCAGGAGTCTTGGAACCTCTGCAAAAGAAGCTCCTTGAGACTACCCCGACCAGTACAGAAGGGCACCCTAATTGCAGGTTCGGGTCCCATAAGCAGAGTGGATGAGCCCAGTGTTGTTAAGGCGTCAGCCCGTTTGTTTCCTCCTACATATGTGTGTCCTGGTATCCATACCAATTGGTCAGCGCAACATCAACCAGTGCTGTATTGCACCCAAGAAGCTGCTTAGACTGTTATACTGGACTTTGTTAAGAGTTTCCTGTTTCAGATGTAAATTTCGACATCAGCATCGAAATTACTTCGCACACGAATAAGTACTATGGTAAAAGTAATCAGAATCCGTGACAAGGAGTAACAATTAAAAACAAAGATAGGCGAATTTACTATTAGCCAACTATTCGTGCAAAACTTTTTTCATTTTTTTTTTAATATATTTTTTTAATTTCTATTCTTTATGTCCCATGATCTGTTGTATAGCTACATACAACAGCCTATAGCTCTATACAACAGCCAACAAAACCATGATGAGCCACTAGAAGATTCAGGAAAAAGATTAGTCAACCACGGATCGGAATTGTTGCCTGATATATCAACAGACGAAATCAGGAACGCATTGAGGAAAATGAAAAGAAATAAAGCTCCGGGAGAAGACAATATAGTTATAGAAGCCGTAAAGATTGGAGGAGACAGACTTTTAAACAGCATAAAGGAACTGTTCAACTTATGTCTGCACCAAAGTGAAACACCTACAAGATGGCACAGTGCACTTACTATCTTATTACATAAAAAGGGCGATCCAACAGACCTCGAGAATTACCATCCCATAAGCCTATTAGACCACCTCCAGAAGTTATTCACAAGAATAATAACAAATAGACTGGAAACAAAATTAGATTTTTACCAACCTAGAGAACAGGCAGGTTTTAGGAAAGACTTTGGCACTAACGACCACTTACACTGCATAAAAGGAATTATCGAAAAATCTATCGAATACAACCGACCATTGGTAGGTACGTAGACTTTCGCAAAGCATTTGATTCGATAAAAATTAACAGTATAATGAGAGCGTTGGGGGAAAGTCGTATAGATTATCGGTACTCGAAACTCATAGCGATATTATACAATAATATCTACAACCATGACCTTCCGATTACACAAAGATACCAAATCTATAAAAATCAAAAGAGGAATTAGACAGGGAGACACGTTATCTCCCAAACTCTTTACGGCAGTACTTGAACATGCTTTCAAACAATTGGAGTGGGACGCCAAAGGAATAAATGTCGACGGCGAAAGGCTCTCCCACCCCACTTACGATTCGCAGACGACATAGTTCCTATAACAGACAACTTAGAAGAGATTAGAACTATGCTTACTGAGTTAGATGCCACCTGTAAGACAGTTGGTTTAAACATAAATTTTGGAAAGACACAAACCTGGTACCAAGCGAAAATCCAAAAGTTGACGTCAACGAAATAGCATCGGTTCATAAATAAAAATATTGGGGCATGAAATCCAAATTGCCAGGGACAATCAAACTGCCGAATTACAAAGAAGGATCGCCTTAGCATGGGCCGCATATGGAGCTCTATCCGACATCTTCAAGAGCAACTTGCCAAATTATTTGAAAGAGAAGCCTTTCGACCAATGTGTGCTTCCAGTCATGACTTACGGCGCCGAAACATTATCATTAACCCAGGCCACGACAACCAAACTTAGAGTGGCCCAAAGAAGAATGGAACGGTCATTACTTGGACTGACTCTCAGAGACAGGGTCAGAAACGAAGAAATCAGAAGGACAGGCGTCACAGATGTCATAGAGCGAGTAGCATGGCTGAAGTGGAATTGGACGGGCCATGTAGCCAGAATGAAGGACGGGAGGTGGACCCAAAAAATTAAAGTAGGAGACCTAGAGCAGACAGAAGAAGTAGAGGTAGACCACCTACACGATGGACTGACGACGTCAAAAGGATTGCTAGAAGTTGGTTACAGGAAGCCCAAGATCGACAAAACTGGAAAAAATTAGGGGAGGCCTATGTTCAACTTTGGATGCAGAAGGCTGGATGATGATGATGATGTCCCATAATCTAGTTAATTCTTTATGTCCCATAATCTAGTTAACAGAGAAAGAAAATTATAAACACTAAGAATTATTATAGCTCTATTGAATATTATGTATAAACTATTAAAATTCTGACCAGTAAACTGACTAACCAAATGAAACATAACCTCGCTTGAGAAAAGCTGAGAAGAAAAATGAAAATATTAATTAAAATGAAATGGAATATACTACACCGACGTGTATGCAAGGTTCTTAATACGATATACTGCTAAGCCGTTCAAGTGGACTGTAAACTTGTACCGTTGGAAGGCGACCAATGTCATGGCTGTGCAATCTCAGGGAGTAGTTTAATTGCTCATCTAACCAGCTTTTTAAAGCAGCTGTAAGCAGAATACACATAATTATGATGAATAGGCTGACATTAGGAAACAAAACTTTTTAACACCTCCTCTCATATTGTCATGTCTTGACTACATGATATAACAGAAGAAAGCGTATAATAATAACGAAAGTGGACGCAACAGTTTTTATAGATAATAATTTGGCATATTAGAGAGCACACAATATCCGATGGAAACAGTTAAAAAAAAATTGAAGCAACGTCACCAAGTGTAGTTTAATATAAAATCCAGTTACTATTAAAATGCGTCAATCGAAGCTGATTGAAAATGTTGTTTATGCCGTAAATATGCAAGTACATCGTTATTGAAAACGTTTTACATAATAACCGCGTTAAAACAAACGTTACAGCACTAAAACCGACCAGTTTGATAGAGATGTGTTATTCCACCTTAGAAATTGACGATGATTTTTGTAAAAGTGCGTATCATCATCATTCAACCCGGATCTATCCACTTCTATATATAGGTCTCCCTCAGTCTTCTCCGTGCATTTCTGTCCTGTGCTGTCTGCATCCAGTTTTTGTCGATCCGTTTGATGTCATCAGACCATCTGGTTGGCGGACGACCTCTACTTCGATATGCTTCTTGTCTTGGTCTCCAGTGTATTATTCGCTGTGTCCATCTGTTATTAGACATTCTAGCTATGTGTCCAGCCCAGTTCCACTTTAGGGTCATAATTCTTTCTGTGGCATCCGTCACTCCTGTTCTCCGTCTTATCTCACTGTTCGTAATTCGATCCCGACGAGAAATGCCTACATGTATACATGAAAGTGCGTATACATGGTCTAAAAGTATTATCTTGCGAAGATAATACAAGTCGCTGTTTATTATTTTTTATGCAACAGATTTTGCCGACGCAAGATTGGGCTGACTCAAGACTGGGTCCGCTGCTCAATCTTTATTAGTTTCTGCTACTCTCTTTCAGCTCTTGACGTTTTAACATTTTATAGGTTAAACATCTAACGTTAACCATGTGTTATGGTGTTATGTGTCTTTCCATTCCTTATAGTCCTACTCTGTCCTTTTACGCTCCATTCCAACGGCTTTATCATTCTGGTACAATTCTCTAACTGCAATAGTTTCTGGTTCTACCTCCTTGTGATTTTTTAAGTAAGTTTGGTTATCGACATCTTAATCAAAGTTATTTCGCTTGTACTAGGCGTTGGTATTTTTAGGTAAGGAATCTGTCATATTAAATAATATTACTTTCCTCTAGTATTCCTTCCAAAGTTAAATTAAGAAAGTACTGAAAATGTAAACATGGAAATTGAACCCGAAAAAGTGACCGAAATAAGAAATGTACAACATTATGGTAGAAGGCCGTGATAGTTTCGCTAGATTGTCACCAAGGTCGAATAATTCGGATATGGTACAGCTGCGTTATTTGAATAGTTTGATTTCTCGGCCTATAAACTCTTATTCGAACATTGCCATATGATTGAAATACTTTTTCATCGGAAAATGCAAAGTTAGACCAAAAATTGCTTTTAAGGTGAATGAATTCATTATAAAATACAATTGGTCTCATGGTCTCCTCTTGTGATCCTCAGACAAAAAAGTTTCCTTGTAGCTGCATAATTTACAAATTCACTTGCTTCAATCCTTCTACGTTCAGTGCGAATGCTGCTAGTTAACGCTCTCTCTTCTCTAGCTTTTCGAGCTATGGCAAAACCAGCTTTTCTCAGACAATCTATTAACACCTCATCTTGTTGCACTGTAGAGTGTAGAGATCTTCGGTTCTCTTGAACCACCCAACCGTGACATAGAGTGAAAATGATGTCATCTTTGTTTGATTTTCCATATGCATATTGGCTCACGTTCAAATCTGCACCAACTTGCCTTTCTTTCTCGAGTTTAGCAATTGCCCTTATTTTTGTACGTCATTCAAATGCTTTCTAGGCATTTTTGACGCATTAATAGCTTTTTATTTTATTTTCAAATGCGCAAAATTTTTGACAAGTAGACTTAGGAAATCCGCACGACGACACTGTGATTTTACATATTACTATGTAAAAATAATGGTATAAATTATTCAGTGACCCCAGCTATACATCAAGAGTCCGAAATTAAGTCATAATAAACTATAAACACTTAATTTCGTCCTTTATCAGATCACTTGGAGACTTAATGTTCTTGAATGGTATCTATTAACGTATAACTTTAAAAATAATCCTTCCATCTCTACAGCTCCTGCATGAATTTTACATATTTTTATTGTTACCATAAGCTGGTGTTAAATTAGAGATTTTTTAGAACGACTTCCTTAATTTATGTTTCCTGCACTAAATAAGCTTTTCTAAAGACGATTTAACATAGTATAGATGAGTCTATTTTAAAGGCACCTAATAGAGACCAAGTCCTACAAAATTATTTACGTCGTTGAATACAAGTTCCTGTTATTTTCACGACTAGCGCAAGTACATTTACCATTGATAGTATCCTATAAAATATGTAGTTTGTTGCTTGGATGTAGTGCCAAAACAACCACAAAACAGGCAGGAGACTTAACGATGACAAATTTATTGCAGTTGTCAACGAACGGACATCAGTGACAGATTGAAATCATGCGTTTGATCTCTCTCTGAGGATATATTGTAAAACAACGTGCGAAACTTAAGTACAGAAGAAAAACAGCTTCCATATATTTACACCACATAACAATATCCTTTTTTAGGGTAGAATTTTTGGATTGTAGTTTTTTATTAAAACTTACATTTTTTTAACATAATTTATTGAAGATTCCCTATGGGCTTCTATTATATCTACTATAATAATCATTATTTCTTAATAACAGCTTAACATGCAACACCACATCTCAGTTTGGTGTGGTTTTTTAGTTCAGTTGTGTCAATCAAGGAGCTGAATTGTCTCAAGATTCATTGAACTATGGACACTTTGCTTCTGACTTGGTGCTGTACCTATGTAAAATGGAGTATCTACAACATTAAATATGTAGAACTTTATTTTAGATACATACCTATATATGCCTGCATGGCATATATTATATTTGGCATTACATGGACATAACATAATGTTAATAACATTATGCAATATAATAATAATTAATCATAACCATCCAATATATATTTCCGTATCTAACAAGAAGTTTTTTATCTTCAACGTGGCAATTTATTGCAGTATCACATCTAGAGTAATGTCCAAATAATTTGCGGATACTGTGTAATTTACGAAATATATTTTCTTGCCTGTGCATACCTACAGTTTTTCCATGTCAATCCTAATCACTTTCGATATCACCAAGCTAACAATTCAGTTATCAGTTGAAGGTACCCAGATTTGGTGAAAATTTCACCGAGTGATTGACGATAAAAGCAATCCCACACTTACTGACTAAAGACTTCAGACGGATGAGTTGGTAAGTGCTAGAGTTTCTGTTTTTGCTAACGTTGGTAGCTTTTGTTCCTTGATTGAGAAATCAGCCCGAAGGTGGATGAACCAAAAATTTGATCAACGGCATAAAGATGTAATGCATTAAAAATCCCCATAGATATCCCTAGTACATTCATCATTCATCCTGGTGAAAGAAAGCAATAATGGCGTTACTGATCATGGCCCTGGGAAGTCAAGATCTGCGGCAGGAGAAGAAAAGACAAGGCTTCTCAGGTCGCTAATCCAACACTAGAACTGTAACTTCAGAGTTGAATATCCATATCCACTTCATTCCAATGAATATTCATTGGAATATTCAGAACATGCTTCAGTCTGGTCAATATTATTCGGGAAATTAATAGGTTGAATATTGATCTACTGGGCATCGGTGAAGCCGGGTAGTCAAACTCAAGCTATTTTTCAAAAAGATCAAGCTGCAATATATTTATTCAGGTTAATAAAAAAACTAATATAGCTATAGAACCCTTTTCCCCATCTCAGAAAGAGTAATGATATTAAAGTTAGCGACATCTCATAACCTCATGCCAAACTGAATTTTATTCAAATGTATGCTCATACGGCAAATGCAGACGAAGACGAAAATAAAGTATTTTACCAGTCCTAGGGGATTTCAGTGCAAAGATTCAGCATGACCATTGGCTCTACAACCCTGTTCTAGGATCAGATTCCATTCCTTCCTATCCTTCACATTTGCTTCACAAAGGGGCAAAGTATGTAGGAAAATATGGTATCGGAAATCGAAATAAGAAAGGAAAGTGTCTATTATAATCTTGCCAACAGCAGAACTTAACATACACTTTGTTAGATTGAAGAAAGTAGTTAGGAACCAGATCGAGGAAAGCGTATCCCCGAGCAAACGTGGCCTCATATCACAACCCATTTATCACCAGGATTACACTGACACTTAAAAACTTTAAAAGACATCAAATGAAATAAAATTCTTTTTGGTTTCTAGATACATACTGAATCACACAAGAGATTTTAAAATGATGTATTACTTACCGTAAACCCCAATTAAAATAATGGGGTGTCACAATAATAAGTGTCACAACTCAAAAAACAACATTTTCATGAGACAAAAATAGATTTTTTAGATCTTAGTTTATTTGCCAGTTTTAAACGGTATGTTTCTTAAAGTGAATGTTTCTAATTGTTTAAGAAGCAAAATAACTACACAATTAGTCGCTGCGAAAAAGGTATTAATTTACTTAAAATGCTTTGTAAGAGATCGTGGGGTGCAGATCAAACTACTGGATTGACTTTTTATCGAGCCTATATTAGATCTATTATAGATTACGGGTGTTTGGTGTATGGATCAGCGAGCATAAGTAATTTACGTAAACTTGATAGAATCCAATTGAAAGCTTTGAAAAATTTGTTAAGGTTGATGAAAAGCACTCCAAATAAAGCTACACTAGTTCTAGCATCTGAAAATTCACTCCCATTACGTAGAGAATATTTGGCAAGCAAATATTTCCTAATCCAACATTATCGCTGCACGTATAATGCAAAAATAATTAGTCAATTAAATACAGCTGATTTAACATCTACACATTTTGCAAAAAAGAATTCTCCACTACTAGTGACAGCATTTGTAACTTGCCATGAACTTAATTTAACAAACTCTCTTTGCTACCTTATTTGGGAATCATTGGATATACCACACTTAACAAGCGTTCTATCTACAAATATTATTATCCCTAAATACCAAACTAAATTTTGTCATAATACTCTCAAGGAAATCTTAAGTAATTATTCAGATTACACCACGATCTATACAGATGGGTCAAAATCAGTAAACTGTACAACAAGTGCTTACTTTGTACCAAAAATAAATTTTAAAAAAGTATTTACTCTAAATAAACAATCCAGCATCTTTTCCGCCGAAGCATGTGCTATATATAAAGCTCTTGAATGGTGTTGTGAGAAACAATGGAACAAAATTGTTGTGTGCAGTGATTCACTATCAGTATTAAATGCATTACAAAACTTTAGAGTCACAATTAACAGCAATATTTATTTATATTAAAAATATTGCAACAATTACTAAAATTATCAGCTTCAACATATAGTGTTAAATTTGTGTGGGTTAAGGGACATTCAGACATATTAGGTAATAGTATTGCGGATTCAATAGCTAAAAATCCACTAAAGTACCCTCAAATATTGATTGAAGAACTTAACACATGTGATCTTTTTGCATACGTTAAACAGCATATTAAATGTAAATGGGATAGACGTTGGATTCAGTTCGGTGAAAGTACAGGCACTAATTTGTTTAAATTACAACCAACAGTAAACCAATTTTACAAAGTTGTTGCACTAAGTAGAAATACAGTGTCGACCATCCTAAGATTAAAAGTAGATCATGGATGTTTCCCGAAGCATCTACATAAAATCGGAGTTCTCCCAACAGGCATATGTGACTGTGGAACTAGCATAGCTAATCTAAATCATATATTTTTTAGAAAAATAAAATAATCGTTTTCGTTTTGATTCAATTCGAGTCTCTTGCCATCCTCTGACACAGTGTTTCTGGGTCTCTACCCTTTGTCGAAGAGGCTATTGCAAGTAGACTGAATTGAATCAACTCGAGACGAAGAAGAACTGCATCTATTAAAATATCTGCAGTATATTGTGGTTAGACTGTCCTCTAACGGGGAATGACAAAATAATTCGACAACTCGAGTTGATTCAATTCAGTCTACTTGCAATAGCCTCTTCGACAAAGGGTAGAGACCCAGAAACACTGTGTCAGAGGATGGCAAGAGACTCGAATTGAATCAAAACGAAAACGATTATTTTATTTTTCTTTTTCATGCTTTACTCGGTTTAGAGTACAAAATGACCAAGTGTTCTTAAGGTATTCTGAGACGCATTGTTGGAGAAGCTCCTCCTAGCGGCGCCGCTTGATACTATGGTATCTCGGTTAACAGAATCCTGACTCTTAGTCGAAATTTAGTTTAGGTTTGTTCCAACTCGATACAAAACCGTTCTCGAACGGTTACGAGTATGAACAGTAACGAAAAATGTGTTACTGCGCATAATTATTCGTTATTGCGAATGCGCGTAACGATTCAAGAACAGTTTTATATCGAGTTGGAACAAACCGTATATTTATCATATATTTTTTAACTGTCCCTTAAATCTCAATACAAGTATGTGGCTGCTACAAGAATTGCTGAAAGCAGGTTTAAGTACTCCCCTAGACTTAAATGTGCTATTAAGTGTGGATAACATTAAAATTTTTAAACTAATTATGACATTTCTTCAAAAAATTAAATTAAAAGTGTGAATGTAAAACTAATCGTTTGAATGAATAGGTATTTCTTTTGTATTATGTAATGTATGAATGAGATATTTACTGTAATTAATTATATTATTTTGTAACCTATGTATGTTTTTAGTTCTTACCGTAGTGAAAAAGAAAAAAAAATAATATAGTTGTATTTATTAACATAGTAGGTAGGCATTGTTATTTGTAAGCTTTATTTTTTTTTTATTTTTTATTTTTAAGTGTATACTGGACAATTTTATACTTATGAACGAATAATAATTGTATATGTAGTTACGTGGCTAAAGGTTCTGAACCAAGGCCAGAATAAAATAAAATAAAAAAAAAAGAAGCAAAACCAAAAAACTATGATATCTGATATAACAAAGAAAAAAGATCAAATTTTTGGGTTATGTCACTTATCTTTTAAAATATTGGTCACTTTAACGAAAATTACCTAAGACAATTATCGAAATGCAACGTTTTCGTGATAAATAATGATACGTTAACGTGAAATGTCAAAGCATAACCTCAAAAGTGTCAATGTTCCGGAATAACAGTATTCATTTTATCGCCAAAGGAATAATGACACTACCACCATTTTTCGAAGTTAGAAGTAAACATTTCCGGGTAAAAGTATAAGGTATTTGGAATCAATTTAACAAGATAACTGGAATTATGTATTTTTTGAGTTATGTCACTTTTCTTCCTGATGAACGAATTATTCCTTTTTTTTGTAGCTCAGAAATAGTCGGGGGTGTGGGGATTAAACTTTAAATGCGCACTGTATTCTGTATTTAGAGCTAATACTAGACTGAAACCAGAAAAAAGTCGTCAACAATAATTATTATTAATAGCAGTAAGCATGTTAAAGCAAGAAAAGGGCCCGCCAATAAAACTACGGTATTCATAGAAATTTATTCATAGAATTTTTATTGTTTGCACATACTTCTTCAGGAATATTTAAAAATATGTGGCTACCGTATAATTGGACATCAACGACCATCAAACCTATAAATAAGACAACAGTCACAAGAATTTAATCTCCTTTTGATGCATGTTATTGCAATAAACGGCATAATAAAGTAACATTATTTAACCAAGCTTTGTAAACAAATGAGTTCGTCAGAAACCAACGTGGAAAAACAATTCGGTTATTTCAATATTGTCTCATAAATCATAAAAAGAGGGAACGACCGGCTTTAACCGCCGTCATCTGGATTTACTTTTGGAATTTTTATTATTTCCGCCTCTGCTTCCTATATCGATATTTGTTGTTCTTTTTGTCAGCGCTGGGACTACCGGTTATGAGCACTTTTACAATAATACCTATGACAAGAAAAAATAAATAAAACAAAAATATTGCCCAATGGGGACCTGATTTCTTCGATCTAATCGATTGTTTTTATTCAATTAATATTATTTTCCTATGCGTTTTCTATGTACAGTTACGGTCATTGAATAGTTTACAGGCTTACGTATCTACGAGCCGATTTTTTAAATTATTACCTCGTTTAAACTCACCTTTTACGTCAAAGTGACGTTAACAGTGGTGTATCTAGAATAGGTTATTTAAAATTAAAAATAAAAATAATATAAAAATATATTTTACAAAGTTTAACAAAATGGAAAGTATAGAAAGAAGTTTTTTTTGAATGGAAAGGATTATGGTCTTAATAATGAAAACAAGGAAGTCTGGTTTGAAAATACCGATTTTATTTTATATCTATCCCAAATTATCCAATCTTTGTTTGATTTTCCATATGCACATATATGACTCACGTCCAAATCTGCAGCAACTTGTCTTAAAAACCAACCTTCTTCGAGTTTGGCAATTGCTCTTGCTTTTGTGCATCATTCAAATTCATTATAACCATTTTGGAGGAGTTTGATATCGTGTTTTTATGTTTCAACACTCGCGAAATTTTTGACAAGCATTGACTTTTTGACTTTGACATTTATGAAATCCGTACGACACTGCAATTTTACAGTATTACAATATGAAAATTAAGGTGTAAACTATTCAGTGATCGTAACTGTATATACTTGTATCTAGGCTATTGTATTTAGGCTTAATCCTTTAAAACGCGTCTAAATGATAATAGACCTGGATCCCGCGTACCAAAAAAAAGTTGATTAATTCTTGTTCTTCTTATGCAATCCACTAATGGATGTTCGCGATCACGTTTGACCATTTTTCTCTATCCCTTGCAGTATGTATTAGGTTCCTATGTTTTTTAGTCCTGTCCATTGTTTGACATTACGGAGCCATGACATTTTCTTCCTGCCCACTCCCCTTCTTCCTTCGATCTTTCCTTCAAATAAGGTTTGCAGAAACTGATATCTTTCATTTCTAATTATGTGTCCCAGGTATGCCGTTTTTCTCTGTTTAATTGTGCACATCAGTTGTCGTTCTGTACCAATTCTTCTCAGGCTTTCTTCATTTGTTATTCTTGCGGTCCAGGGAACTTTAAGGATTCGTCGATAGATCCACATCTCAAATGCCTCTAGCTTATTCATTGTGTTTATTTTTAAATTTTTAAAGTCCATCCTTCCATGCCATATAGGAGCACCGAGCATATATAGCATTTTGTGAGTCTTAGGTTTAGGTCAAAGTCAGAGTTCGTAAAGACGTTTCTGAATTTCATGAATGCACTTCTGGCTCTTTCTATCCGACATTTAATTTCCATATCCGACATCCAGTCTTCACATAGCCAGGTTCCCAGGTAACTTAAACTTTCTTACGCGCTCTACATCTTGGTTGTTATAAATATGCTAGTCTTGCATTTTGATGTTGACATAATTGACGGCTGATTATAAGGAACTTCGTCTTTTTTATGTTGATGCTAAGTCCCATGTTCTCGCTATGCTCTCCAATTTTATTAAGAAGGTTTTGGAGGTCTTCTATATTGTCTGCTATTAAGACCGAGTCATCCGCATATCCTATATTATTGACCCAGGTACTTACTTTGATGCCGCTTTCGCATTCCTCAAGAGCTTCCTGGAAGATACTTTCTGAATATAGATTGAACAGTAGTGGGGAGAGAATGCATCCCTGTCTTACACCTCTGAGAATTTTTTAAGCTTGCGTTGTTTCATTATCCACCTTGACGACAGCTGTTTGATTCCAGTAAAGAGCCTCTATGCAACGAATGTCTTTTTGATCTATGTCGAGTTGTTTTAGTATATGTATGAGTTTATGATGTTGTACTCGATCAAAGGCTTTTTCATAATCTATAAAGCACATCATTATATCTTTCCTTTGATCGTAGCAGTTCTGAGCTAGCACTCGGGCTGCAACTAGTGCTTCCTTGGTACCCAGGCGTTTTCGAAATCCAAATTGTGAGCAACCAATAACCTTATCTTAACTTTGAGGAATATTTTTAAAGAATGGCTCATCAGACTTATTAGTCGGTGCTCTTGACACTTTGTTGCGTTGCGTTGTTCATTGGACAGGGAATTTTCCTTTTTTATAGATTTGGTTGAAAAATCTTTGGAGTATCGTAATTCCCTCTTCATCTAACAATCTGAGTAACTCAACAGGAATTTTATCAGATCCAACTGCTTTCCCGTCTTTCAAGGTATTGATTGCTCTAGTAATTTCTTCAATTGTGATCTCGGGACCAGATAGGTTGTTAATATCTATCACTTGTTCCTGAACGACTTCTATCTCAGGCCTCTCGTCTGCAAAGAGATTTTTGATGTATTTTTCCCATATGAGTTTCCTCTCTCTATCATCTTGTGTCATTTTTCCTTGTTCATTTTCTAAGTTAGAAAACTTCTTTTTTCTGTATATTCCGGCTACCTCCTTTAGTTTCTTATGTAGATTGTGGTCATCATGTTGTTTTTGTAACTGTTCCATTTCCTCACACTGTTTCTTTAGCCACTTACTTTTTGCCGTTCTTATCTCTCTTCTTATGCGTTGTTGTTGTTCTCGATATTTATTTCGGTTCCCTTGGTTTTATGTTTTCTTCTTTCTTCGAACATTGCCAGGATTTCGTCAGTCATCCAACTTTTCTTTTGCAGTTGATTAATAGCAAGCTGAAAATTTGTTAATAGCTTAACGGTGTCTAGTCGAATAAACTTTGATATGTTGGAACACTGGAACAGGGGAAGTTTTAATTGTGGAACAGGTTAAAAATTTGGAACGTCAGACTACGAAAACGTTCCTTGTATTTTGTCGGACAGAACTTCCAATTGATTTGTTATCATTTCATTAAACTCTCATGCAAAAATCAGACTGGTGTTTATCACCAACTAGACATTTTAATGAGTGGAACACGAAGAACATGTCAAATGACAGGATTCATGTTGGTTATTAATATCAGTCTGATTTTTGCATGAGAGTTTAATGAAAGGGTAACAAATCAATTGGATGTTCTGTCCGACAAAATGTATGTTACGTTTTCGTAATCTGACGTTCCAAATATTTAAACTGTTTCACAATTAAAACTTCCCCTGTTCCAGTGTTCCCGTACATCAAAGTTTGTCCGACTAGACACCGTTAAGCTATTAACAAATTTTCAGCTTGCTATTAATCAACTTTTTTTGGTACGCGGGATCCAGGTCTATAAGTAATAATGTACTTCAAGTAATAAAAATTACTTATTACGAATCCTTTTTGTAACTGTGTTGTACAAGCTATCCTGCAAGTAAAAATATTTAGAAAGCGAGATCCAGGAAGAAAAACATTCTGGTTTAAGAACTTCATAACCTGGTTCAACACAATATTTACGCAGCTTTTCCGCGCTGCTACAGATCAGATAAAGACTGCCATTATGATCGCCAACATTCGTCACGGATAGTAGTCACATAAGAAGCAGAAGAAGCTGTGTGTCGGACAGTTACTTATTTCCATCCATAAATTTTTGAAAATGGCAATATGTTTGTCCCTTACTTATTAGACTAATATCTATGTATATGTTATAGTCTATCTATCTATCAATCGGTTTTAAAACGTCTTGCGACGTTGTCCGATGCCTAATTTCCATGACACTCTATCATCCCATTGGCCCTCTCTAAGATCTCTTGCGCTCATCGCCTTCGTTACTCCCTCTCTCCAAGATTTCTTGGGTCTTCCTCTCTTTCTGCGGTTTGGTGGTACCCATTGCATAATTATTTTAGGGAGTCTTGAGTTATCTATCCTCTGGACGTGTCCGTACCATATGTTATAGTCAAAGCCCGAATTTCAGGCACTCCTAGGTTTGACTAGGCAATCCTCAGGTCTGACTGACGGTTTTAGTCAAAGCCCGAAACAAATTACAGTTTCGGCCTTTGACTAGGCAAACCTAGGATAGATTAAGTTGGTTAGGCAAAGCAAAGGTCGAAATTTAATTTTATGAAATCGGGGTTTGACTAGTCAAACCCCGACGCATTAAAACGTCGTAATTTGTTAGATCAGGTTTAACAAAACGTAATTTTTTAATTTTAATGTTTTATTATTTTTATATTATCATAATTAAAATAAAAATTAGTGTTTGTTCTCGCATGTTGAGGCATTATGGCATTTAGAGTTGCAGAATACGTTTGACCTTTTACACTTACATAATTTTGAAGAGCATTTCTTGTTGCAGTAGCATTTTATTTGTCCTCCAAATTTAGAATCTTCTGTACTAATTTCTCTTAGACACAGCTTAACGTTTGGAACATCTTCGAAATTAAAAAATTCTCTTTGCATTCTTTTATTTGATTTCTTGGAAAAACTGTGTTTATTGTTCCGTATTTCGCAACAACTCTATAAACCGTCAATTTTTTATCTTGTCTTCTTCTTCAAGTGCCATCTTCGTTCCGAAGATTGGCGATCATCAGGGCTATACGTATTTTCGAAACTGCTGACCGAAACAATTCGTTGTTGCTAAAGCTATACCATTCCCGTAGATTCTTTAGCCAGGAGTTTCGTCTCCTTCCTATGGACCTTTTTCCTGCTATCTTCCCCTGCATAATTATTCGAAGCAGTTCATATCTTTCGCCTCTTGTAATGTGTCCCAAATATTGCCGTTTTCGTTTTTTGATCGTAAATATGACTTCCTTTTCTTTATTCATTCTTCTCAAGACCTCGACGTTTGTGACTCTCTCCGGCGTCCATGATATTCTCAAGATTCTGCGATACATCCACAGTTCAAATGTCTCCAATTTTTTGATATCAATCTTTTTCAGCGTCCATGACTCTATTCCGTAGAACAGCACAGAAAGTACGTAACATCTCATCAGGCGAAGTTTCATATCAAGGCTCAAATCTCTTCCACAGAACACTCTCTTCATTTTAGTGAATATGGATCTGGCTTTTTCTATTCTTATTTTGATTTCTGCTGAGCTATCCTTGTCTTCATTTACAAAAGTGCCTAAATATTTGTATTTGCTAACTCGATCGATAATTTCATTGTGTAAATATAGATTTTGGACATTTCGTGTTGATTTCGATATTACCATAAATTTAGTTTTCTTTATGTTCAAAGATAGTCCATATTCTTCGCTGCAGTCTGCTATCTTATTCACCAATGTCTGTAGCTCTTCAAGTGTTTCTGCGATCAGAACGGTGTCGTCGGCAAATCTCAGATTGTTTATTTATTTTAATTCACCATTTATTTTAATACCTATGAATTGCTCAGAGTGTTCTATTCATTACGTCTTCGGAATAGAGATTAAACAGGGTTGGTGGCAGTATACACCCTAGTTTCACACCTCCCTTTATTTCAATTTCTTCAGTGGTATTATTCTCTACTCTCACTACTGCTTTCTGATTGTAGTACATATTTGCTATTAGTCGGATGTCTCGTTTATCTAAATTCTTTTCTGCCAGGAGTCTGATTAGATGATCATGCCGCACTTTATCAAAGGCCTTGTTATAATCTATGAAACACATGAATACATCTTGATTTATGTCAAGACATCTTTGAGACGTAACGTTCAGTGCAAACAACGCCTCTCTTTTTCTGAGTCCATTTCGGAATCCAAACTGGGTATCATTGATGTCCATTTCCAGTTTTCTGTGTACTCTAGTGTGTATAATTTTCACTAGTAATACCACTAGAGGTCAAATTATTTCCGGAAATTTTTTTGAGATCATGAATATTTTGAAAATTTCCCGAGACGAGGGAAATTTTCTAAAAATATTCATGATCAAAAAAAAATTTCCGGATATTAATTTGACTTCGCGTGGTATTCGGTAAGAAAATTCCACACCAAATTTGCATTTGAAAATCCAAAGCTGCATGAACAGATTAATAGCGCGCCATAGCTTTGTCAGCAATTATTTAGGCTTTCAAATTCGTAATTTCTACTCATTGTAGTTGCATGGGAATACCATTTCAAGATAGAAAATAGTATATTCTTCAATTTTACATAAGTTTTGAGTAACTACAAGTGATAGAAAATGAATCAAAACTAAATTATGTAAACAAATAAAAACCAGTCTGTCAAAAATGTTCTGTTATTGTAAACGTCAAAAAATTTCCACTATAATTCGCTGTTGGGTACCCCACGAGCAAAAAATTTTCGATAAAATACCTCCGTTGCCATGGTGATCTGTCAAAATAACGTATTTTGATTGGTTCAAAATTACAGGTGTGGAATTTTCAGGAATATTTTCAGTACATGGCTCATCAAACTGATTGTACGGTAATCACTACATTATTTTGGCATTCATCTTTTTTGGTATAATAACAAAGGTGGATAAAAGCCATTCTTTGATCTTCTTTGATTCTTCTGATCGAGTCTTCTTCTATCAGTTTAAGGATTTCCGTTGGTATTTTATCTGGACCTGGGGCTTTACCGTTTTTCATTCTTTTTAGTGCGTACATTACTTCCTCTTCCGTTATTTCTAGACCTTCGTCTCCTTGTATGTTACTTAGTTCAGATTGTTGTCTATCATCTGCAAAGAGTTCTTCAACATAGTTTTTCCATGTCTTCAACTGTTCTTCTAGTTCTGTTATTATGTTTCCGTTGACATTATGCAGGGTATTTGGCTGCTTACGTTTTTGTGTACCTGCAAGTTCTTTCACTTTTTTATGTACATTAAAAATATCATGTTTTGCCTGCAATTGCTCTATTTCTTCACATTCTCTTTTATAAAAATCTTCCTTTGCTATTCTGATTTCCTTTTTGATTTCCTTTTATCTTGTATGATACCCAAAATATTTCGAGCATCTCCTTTTCTCTATCAAAGCTGGGCATAGGTATTGTTACAGTCTTTCCGACCGAAATTGGAGGAATTTTTTTTTACTTAATTGTTTCATAGCATTAGCCTGGGCATGAAGACCTTCAATCACCTCTCCTTTATTTATTTTAATATTTTCTGTCTATGCACAACGCATGCATGTAACTTTTCTTTCAAAACCTTCCATAGTATGCACCATGAAGATACAACGGTTTTATTTTACGAATTCAGATATTGTATTGAATCCAAATACTATCTTCATCTTGAACTGTCAATCTTGTTGACTAGATTCAATTGAATAACCAAGGGCCAATGAGCCTCATTGTATTATTAAATTGCCATATTATATTATGTAAAATTGACTAAAGGTGATACATTTCTATGCTGAAGAGAAGGGAAAACAACCTTCTTTTGAAATTAATTAACTTCTTCTTCTTCCTTATGGACCCTGTATTTTCAGAACGCTGGTTACCATCATAGCTATCTTAATTTTATTCACTGTCATCCTAAATAGCATGCTTGTATCAACACCATACTAATCTCGCAAGTTCTTCAACCATGAGGTTCTTCTTCGTCCTAGACTGTGTTTGCCTGGTATTTACCGTTACATAATATTTTGTAGCAACCTATATTTGGGACCTCTCATTACATGTTCGAAATACTCCTGCTTTCTCTTCTTGATGCTTTCTATAATCTCAGTAGACTTGCTGAGACGTTCTAGTATTGTGAAGTTTCGAATTTTCTCCACCCAAGAAACTTTCAAAATTCTTCTATAGCACCACATTTCGAAAGCCTCAAGGCGATTTAGATCGATTTTATTCACATCACAATCCAGGACTCAACACCATAAAGTAAGACCGAGAACATGTGACAGCGAAGTAGGCAGATCCTCAATGCCAATTTTAGGTCTCATACATCCTTCTAAAAGCGGCTCTGGCTTGCTCCATCCTAGATCTAATTTCTCCGTGACTCTCTGCGTTACAATTTAACTGATATAAAAACGATCATATACGGTGATAATGAACGATGCAATAAAAATGCACTATAATATAAAATAAAAAAAAATCAATGAAGATTTCAATGAAAAAATATTGAGACTTTATTTCGAGGAATATCATCAAAATCATACATCTCCAAGTGGAGCAAAGGGCACCTTGGGTGTTTCAAGTAGCATGAGGTATGATGGTGAGGTTGCTAAATAGTCCCAGGCATATTTCGAGGAATATAATGAAACTATAAAAACAAACAAACAAATGTGAATTAAGCAGGAGCGGTATGTATTAACTGTCTTTAATTTTTTTTTCTGCTGGGTATTCCTTTGCGTTTTCTGTTTATGTTTCATTTCAGATCATATTGAATTCGTTGTTATGCAACGTGATACTAATAATGAATGAGACAGGTCAGTGTTTCTTTAATGCTCACATAAACCATAAATAAATCGTTTTAAGAGCAACAATAACTGTCCTTAAAAGCGATTTTGGTTCACACATAAATAATCTCCATGAATACCAGTCACTTAGATAAGCCTTCCGTATAAATTTCATAGCCGGGACGTCGGCGTTTTTACGCTTCTTCTACACAAAGGATTATTGTTTATTAACTATCTTGATATCAATTTTCTATCTGGCCGACTGAACCTTTGTTGTATTTTGTATGTGACAATATCTTGAAAGAGACTGTGAGAAACATAAATCGCAAAATTGCATTTTGGTCAGATCTGTCTGCTAAGTTGAATGTAGGAAACCGATGCGCAGAAATAATTACAGAATCAAAGGCACCGAAAGGCGCCGTCTTTTTGCGCATGTTTGAAGAATATTTTCGAATGAAGAATATAATTTCGATTAGATGTTGTTTACTCTACATAATATTCTACATAAATACAAAGAGTAGATTAAATAACTATTCAAGCCGACTCAAAGGCATAATAGACTTTCTAAAGACTACACAATGGGAATGGGACGTTTCGCCGTGGCTACTTACTTTTCTGTTTTGTATAAAGATGTTTTTTACACATTTCATAAAAATATTAACATTTGAATAAATTAATTCTCCGAATTTAATTATCAAGTACTCATCTGGTGGTTACTTTCCACTGTGACATATCATTATTCTATTACTATTCAAAACAAAATACCAGGTACTTAACGGTAAATGACCAACAGCGGGTGATTCTTCTTCTTCTTCAAATGCAAATCCACTAATGGATGTTAGCGATCACATTTTCCATTAACTCTCTGTTTCTTGCAATGCGTATCAGAGATTGTATGTCGTTAATCCCTGTCCATTGCCTTATGTTTCGGAGCCAGGACATTTTCTTGCGTCCTATTCCTCTCTTGCCTTCAATTTTACCCTGGATTATAAGTTGAAGGAACTGGTATTTTTCGTTTGGCATGATGTGACCCAAATACGCCGTTTTTCTTTTCTTCATGTTTTCAAAAAGCTGGCGTTCTTGGTTGATTCTTTTAAGGGCATCTATGATCTATATTTGCGACTTTCGCCGTCCATGGTATCTTGAAGATACGGCGATAAAGCCACATTTCGAAGACTTCTAATCTGTTTATATCCCTCGTTTTGAGTGTCCAGCCTTCTATGCCATATAACAGCACAGACCACACGTAGCATTTAGTAAACCTTAGTCTCAGTGTATGGTCGAACTCTGAGCAGGTCAGTACCTTCCTGAATTTTACTTACAAGCTTGTCGAGCTTGCTCAATGCGACATTTTGCTTCCCTGTCCGATGCCCAGTCTTCAAAAAGCCACGTTCCCAGGTATTTAAATTTGCTCACTCTTTCAATGGACTTATTATTCAGTGTTATGGTGGAGTTTTCAAATGCATCCAAGTTTCTGGAGATGATCATGAATTTGGTCTTTTTGGTATTAATCTCTAATCCCATTCGCTTACTGTATTCTACGATTATAGTGACAAGTTGTTAAAGATCTGCTATGTTGTCACAAATTAAGACAGCATCATCAGCATATCGTATGTTGTTGATCAATACTCCATTCACTTTGATTCCCATCTCTGCATCTTCCAAAGACTCTTGAAATATGTCTTCCGAATAAATGTTAAATAAAAGAGGGGAAAGCACACATCCCTGCCGAACACCCCTTCTTATATGTATGGGTTTGGATATAGATTTGTCGATTTTTAATTGTGATGCCTGATACCAGTACAGGTTTTCAATGCATCTTATGTCTTTTTGGTCTATATCAAGCTTCTTGAGGATCTGCATTAACTTGTGATGGACACGGTCAAACGTTTTCCCGTAATCTAAAAAGCACAGGAATATGTCCTTCCTGCGATCGTAACAACTTTGGACCAACACCTGTGTTGCTACTATTGCTTCTCTTGTTCCTAAACCTTGCCTAAACCTAAACTGAGAATCACTGCTGTCCATTCCATTTTTTTGTATAATCTTTGATGAAGTATTTTCAGCGGGTGATTAAGGCACATTATCGGATAACTACTTTCTTTTTATAAATTGTTTATTGCCAAAAATCCAATATCAATCCGTACATGTATTAATTATAACTATCAAACCTTCCCGTATGTGTGAGCATTGCATAGAGGTAGGGCCTTTCTTCAATTAGCAAGTATGGTTCTAGCGGTGAAACGGACTCGCGGCGAAACGGGCTCACGGTGAAATAGCCGCGGCGAAACGTCCGCGGAGAAACATCCTAGACCCCTACGCCCTACACAATTGACGGGTTTATTTAAAAAATAACCAATGTCAGTTTTACGAAATTTTTAACTATTGATAGCAAATTAACATTTACATTTGTCAGTAAAGTGTCGTGACAAAAACCTTCATAGTCCTAAAATTATAACAATTTTTAAATACACAATCAAGGTCAGCAGCTAGGTGGCTAGTTGTGCAGCTCTTGTTGGCTCTCGACACATATTATAAATTCTCCGGTTTTCACTATTTAAACAGATTCTGGTCTCGTCTGAAAAAAGCGCAAAATTCCAAAATTGTTGGGGGAGCTGTATGTTTTCTTGAGCCCACTGGAGGCGGTTCAAAACATGTCTAGGTTGTAGCTGAGGAACTCTTATTGGTCGACGACTCCTCAAACCTGGGTCTAAAATTCTTCTTCTTATTGCAGACAACGATACTCGGACTCCTGTAGCATGACTGAATTCTCTTTGGAGGGCTGGTACAGACGTAGAAGAATTTCTACCGATGAAAATTCTGATATATCTATTCTTTTGATCATTGGTAACTCGGGGTCTACCAGACCGACTCTATTCCGTATCGAGTTTGTCTCCAGGAACCTATTCCATATCCGTGAGACATCACTCTGAGAAACACCCACTCTTTCCTCCACGAACCGCTGTGAATGGCCTTCTTCAACTAAACCGATAATTCTTATACGGTCCAACTCAGAAATTAGAGTACGATTCATTTTTAATCGCGTTTTCAAAAATTTCACCAGAATAAATTTTTCAAATGTTTACACCTTGGCAAAACCAGGTCAATTAAATGGGTATTCAAATAAAATTAAAAAAACCAAAAAAGGTATAAAATAAAAATGTATACCATTTTTATTCAGTTGCAATGCGAAGGCAAAACAATCTTACTTTTCAATTAGAATACGGAGCGCAGTTCAGTCCCCTGAATCGCGATTTTCGGCTCTTATTGGAGCCTCATCGGAGAGAACGTTTTTTTTATTTTATAGTAGTATTACTCCGTAGAGTAACCAGGTGCATTTTCCGTTGGAACTTTACCAAGCTGCAGACGGGGGATGTGAATTGCATAGTGTAGAATTCCTTCCCTTCACTAGAAAACAAACTTCATCAAAAAAGGTATATTTTTTATAAAAAAAGGCCCATTAAACATGTGATAAAGATACCGATTTATAAAAGCGTAAACATCGTGAATACGGGGGGTGAAGCATAACTTTTGAAACTATGTGTATTATTACATAAAGTAACAATCATTACAATACAAGAAATGAATGGAACAACACTAGAGAGAGAACATTGGGAAATATAATAAAAGGCCTATGGTTAAAAAGGAATCGAATATCGAATAAAGCACTGTAGAATAAACAAGTAAATAAGTAATCAGTTTTAAAAATCAATAATATGGTCAAATTTTTTAAAAATGTTGTCTTAATCCACAGCTAACTCATAATAGTGTGAATTAAAGCTGTCAACAACTTGCAGATAGAGTATCGTTCGCCAAAGTTATTAGTATTAACCGAAGTATTATATAGAAAGGTAGTGAAAAACCCCAGTCCAGTGTAGGTTATAATCCTATATGTCATCTCCTTTCGCCGAGTTGCATTATACGGGTTGTGCATTGTACGACCTGACGTGACAAATCCTGAGGGACTTTCCTGACTACGGCTTATATTCTTCCTTGTCACTTTCACGGATATACTCTCTCGTGGATTATTTCTTTTTATAGCTCTTGTCGAAAACTTTTTGTAGCGAGAACATATAGTCTAGCTGGGTGTCTTATAGTTTTATTCTTAATCCAACAAATGTGAAAAGGAACGGGGAAGTTGAAAGGACTAGCAGAAGATTTATATGATGCTCTATATAATATATGGATGGAGGAGTTGGTACATAACGTTTTATGAAACACAAAATTCGAAATTTATACAAAGAGAGGAATTATAAAAAATTTACAAGACAAAGTTTCATTTTAATAAAATTAAAAAATAATATTCACACTAAAATTTTATTCCGACTAAGTTTTCTGGTTTTACACCTTCGTGGTTTCTAAAATTTGCAAACCAACGAATGCTGGAGCAAAGAAGGCTGAGGAGATCTAAAAGTTGCATCTCACTTCTCATCTGTCCAGCGCGGTAAAATTCCAACGAAAAATGTTCCCGCATACTCAGGAGTAAAACTAATGGAAATAAAAATAATCATTGCGTTGTAAAACGAAATGATTACCTATTTATAAAGAATTTGTGTGAAGACATATTATGTGTATTGTTTTTATTTTCTTTTAGAATACAAAACACGAAAGTATACGTTATCTAAAGAATTTAACTGTCCTAATTAAAGTGCCTACACACGTACCGACCAAACTACCCGACAAGACGTTATCCAACTGCTTAGCGCATTTTTTAAATCTTTTTGAATTGCAGCATTGGTGCAATTTTTTATTCCGCATACTAATATATATGTTTTCGTGTAAGCAAATTGCTTTTTTCTATCGATGCTATACAATATACAACTTCTCTCACTACGTACATACATTCAAAACGAACAATTTCTCACGCAGTGAGAAAAGTCGGCCAAGGCAGTGAGACATATTTTTTCTCACGGCTTCTCCTACGGTTTTCCGTACATACGATCGCCATTTCCAGGGTAACATGCACAATACAAACACAATAAATGTTGTCAAACAAAATGTGTTGAAGCAAAACTTACCAGGAATTATCTTCAAAACTGTTCAAAAATAACTGTTACCTAATTAGAATTTTAAATAACTAATTAACTTATATAAATTTTAAGAATATTAAGTACCTACATCCTACATGTATATGTATTTTATTTCAATTTATGCACATAATATACCTAAAAGCACCTACCTAAATTATTTAATTTTGAAGTTTGAACTCTTGAAAAAACTGCATGCATAGAAAAAGTACAGTATACAACACATGAGAAAATGACTTATTTCTCCCTCGCTTAATTTGTGGCACTCGCCTCGTGCCTCGGCTCGGGCTCGTGCCAACAACCTTCTGCGCTAGTGAGAAATATGTCTTTTTTCTCACTTGTTGTACAATATACCTACCATTTTTATTTATAATTTTACACTTGTGCGTTTGTATGTTAATGAATACGGAAATAACGAAACAAACAACGTATTACATGATATTACCAATATGGTAAATGGTATATGTAAAATTATTATTTTAGTATATTTATATTTTATATTATATACATACTTATATTTTTTCTAAAGATAATGTGTATAAGTCGTATTTTTTAATTTCTAACGTCATAATTACGAGTACAAAAATGCAACGTGTTAAAATATACAACACCAAGTAGTAAATTATCATAGTTAACACTTCATGTATGTAAATAGATTTTTCAAATTTATAAAGCTGTTGGCTGTTGGAATAGCAAGACCAACCGACCAAATCGGTCAGAATGACTGTAGGGATGAATAGAACTTGCATTGACTTTGTATTGACGTTGTATTTTTATAGAATTTGGTAATAGTAGGCAACCAATTATTCGGCCACGTTGAAATCTCGAGTAGTTGATAATTATATTTTTTACTAATTAAAATAAAAATGGTCGTAGAAAAAGTATAGTATTCTACTCGCATGTAATGGCTATCATTACATGCTCGTTGAATAATATACTATATTTATTCTTTGGGTAGCAAAAACAAGCAAACGATAAAATAGGTTTACGTTCAAAAACGAAAATATGCCTTATGTGGGGTTAACGGACATGAAAACAGGAAAGACTATTGGTCTTGTGGGGCAAGTAATGTCTCAGAAGGACATAACTGCAGTGGCAGGTTAAACCAGGACGTTGTGTCAAAAACCTAGGCTAGGTGTTAGGAAAGCTTAAAAATAGATCAAGACAAAGTTGTCAAAAATTAACAAGGGCTCGTCACGATCATTTCATTGTCCAACAAGCTAGAACCCAAAAATTTCTCCCTACAGGTCCAACGGCAGATCTTGGAAGCTATAGGTGCAGGTGTTTCAATTCAAATGATAAGAAAAAAAAGTTAGTTCCCAAACACTATTGCAGGAGACACTTACGGGTTCCAGAATTATCCAGGCAGCACAGAATTCATCGCTTAAATTGGAGGCCACTAAAAATGGAACATTGGAAATTGTCAAAATGTGATATTTTCAGACCAAACCAAGAATTGTGTAAAATCAGAACAGACGAATTCGTTTATTTAGAGGGAGAGGAGAAATTTCCAGATCTGTTCACAGATATAAAGGAGGAAGTGTTCTGTGGAAACATTTTGATCGGTAAGAAATTTTCATTCAACCAATTTTAACAGATCGCAGTTATGTTAATTTGATTTTCGAACCAGTAGTTCGACTCTGGAGAGGTACAATGGGAGAAAATTAAATTTTCGTTCATGAAAATGTACCTCCATATACCAGACAGTGGCTACAGACTTCCTGAAAGCAGAAGATATTACTATTCACTATTCTGTAGTGGTAGTGTGTTTGCTCACCCCACCTTAACGCTATAGAGAATTTCTGGGATATCCTTAAAAGAAAAATTAGAGCTCACCAGGATAATCCACAAAACACCGCACGGCTAGTACAAGCTGCTCTTGAAGAATGGAGTAGACCTACCACAACCTACCACAAAAAGGTACTGACAATTTGATTAGGAGCATACCCACACAAATTGAAGCTTGCGTAAGGGTTGTAACACTGAGTACTAAAAAATATAAATGAATAAAAACAATTTAAACGATCTTTGTTTGCATTGAAATTACTTTTAAATTGACTTCAAAATTGCTTTAAAACCAATATTGTTTGACTTTGTATGTTGATTTGTTTTTAATTCCCTTGAATTAATAAGAAATATCAGATGATCCCATATAAAGGTTGTGTGTACATAATGAAGAACTAGGCCAAATAATACAATAGAAAGATGAAGGAATTTCACTTTAGTCTTTAGTTACGTATCTGCTTTCTTTAATAATATCCAATAAAAAAAATAATAAGATAGAGATAAAGGCAGTTTTTGTTTTTATTTGATTCAGAGTTGGACCACCATCTCCATATAGCTATTTCAGCATCTATGCACCCTCAGTGAAGCTATGCAGTCCCAACTCTGAAACAAATATCAACAATCCTGCGCGATACAATGTTTCCACCTTTTAAGACGCAAAACAGCGACATCTCTCGTAATACGAGGAAGACGAAAAGCCCTAGATACAAAGTTTGCTACTTTTATACAATAGGGATGTTCACAAAAAATTAAAAAGTCATTTCAAACATGTAAAACGATTAAGAAACACCCTAGGAATAATTGTCCAAAATTTCAACAAAATTGAAAAAGCCTTTCTATAAAAAATCTTTATTAGAAATCTAGCATTATTTTAAATTTCAAGAACGCTGCTCTATTGGCCTGACGTCACTAGTTGCATACCCCAAGCGCGCGCCATTCTCATAGTGTTACTGTTTACCTGTTTGACGTTTCAGGTCATTTTTTATTTTGTTCTCTTCTTGTTTTATCAGGGTTAAAGTGGAGTTTTATAGTGAATTTGTTTAGTTTAAAGTGGATAGACTGTTTGTAAGGACATATTTTGGGTTTTACAAAAATAAACAAATAAAATGGAAGAAGGTTTTCAGAAAGCCGATTCGTATAAACTACCGACTGTAGTGTAGATGTAACAATGGTGTATGATTTATTGGCATCTTGTAAAAAAATAAATCTACCACAGCTTTACTGAGTGTATATTCCATATAATTTTCCATGTCTTCTTTAAGCTAAAAAAATAAATGCTTAATACTCCACAAAAAAAAATAAAGAAAGTTGTATGCATGCATTGTACGCATGCATATTGTATACATACATTGGCTGGTTATTACTTTACCTTGGTTAGGTGTATTAAAAATATTTTTATTTTTCTTCATGTGCCTTGTCCATTGTGGACGTTGGCTATCATCATGGCAATTTAAATTTCATTTGAGGCGTTTCTGAATAACTCGATCGATTTTTGTCCAAATCATTGGCGTAAGTTTTTAAGTCATGAGTGTCTTTTCTTCCGGGTCCGCGTTTGCTCTCTATTTTACCTTGCGTTATCAGTTGGAGTATACGATATTTATCATGCCTCATGATATGACCGAAATATTTAAGATTTCGTTTCTTAATTGTAAAAGAGATTTCTTTTTGTTTTCCCATTCGACGCAATACCTGTACGTTGGTGTGGGTCGCCCAGGATATTTTGAGGATACGTGGGTACACCCACATCTCGAATGCCTCTAGCTTTTTCATTAATGTTTCCATTATTGTCCAGGCCTCTGCGCCATATAGCAAGACCGGAAATAATAACACTTTAGCAGCCGCATTTTTAGTGGGAGAGATATTATGTCGCAATGGGTGAAAATATTTCTCATGCATGTTGTTAAATGTTGCTATGTCCTTTTCAACTCTAGATCTTATTTCGGTTGTTTCGTATTTCGAGTTGACAACTGTTCCAAGGTAAAAAATATTTTTGAACTTGGGTATTATACATTTTCATTTCAACCAATCTTTTCACTAAATTATTAATGATTTTAATATAATATAAAGTCATACCTACATCCACATGTAGTTATTTCAAGGTTTACTTTTACTGTATGTATTATTAGAATCCCGTTTCTAGGAATATCCCAGTTTAAGGAATACAAATTTGAGGTCCCGAAACTTTTTCATTTACTCTTTAAGGGGGTAGGTGCAAAATCTTGGTCAAATGCTATTTAAATTCATTCATTTTTTTCGAATCCTGAGAAAACTAATAAGTATTTTTGAAAAATGTAAATGCAGAAAGAACAATTACATTATTACCAAGGGCCGAAAGTTCTGGAAAATTTCTATGTTTATTTTGTTAAGTTAGTTCTTTAAGTTAGTAATTTTAAGTTCTAGCTGCAACAAACCATTTCTTTTTCTGTTTTAAATTGGCTGGAACGGTAATAAAAATCTTGTCAGAACTGTTTTTTGATGTATTTACACACCCAGGAACAAAACATCACTTATTTGGCTTTATTTTTAATAATTAAATACGTAAAAAACTGCACACATTCAAATACACTGAGTAAATAAGTATACAAAACTAGTCGTCGATCAAAGACGTTACGACTGCTGACGTCACAGACCGTAGCCTCGCTGCAGGGTACCGTTTTTCTAGCCTCCAAGAAAATCAACATTATGAACTCATTTATCTTAAAAAATATACATTTTTAAACAGTTTTATGATTGTTACGTTTTTATATACCTTGTAATCTATTGAATTTAACTATATTTAAAAATTAGTGAACATCCCTATTAGAATAATTGAAATAAAAATAATAAACAATATTTTATTTTTTTTTTAAATAATAGTTCATTTATTATTTATTGAGATTTTTTTTTAAATCTACAACGCAAATTTAAGCTCAGTGACTCACCATATTTATTGTTTCCAACTAAAATAATACTCTATTTTTAAAACTAGTGTTCTTTGAAAAATGAATTAATTATCACCGAAACCATCGTTTGTCATATCCAAAGTCAACAAGGACATTTTTTATTTCGTTTTATTGTCCACACATTTAGTTATTGTTCACATAACAATAGTTGACTTGTAGCCAAGACTTATTTTTTACATTGGCTTCTGTTTTTCACACAGTGTTTTGTACATCTGGAAGGCAGATGTTGGCGTTAAAAAAAATCAGGGAATTGATTTCGAGTATTGTTTTTCTTTAATTATTTTCCTATGATCGGGATTTATCGGAATCTAATCTTATAAAATCCTAATGCGACAAGTCACGCTGTGTGTCCGGATGGTCTCGATATGTAAACATTGAATGACGTTTAATAAACGTCATTCTATTTTATTAAGTATATATTTTTTATAACAGCTCCAGAATAACTGAATCGAATTACATAGCTAATTTTGATTTTAAAACATTTGTAGAAGTCCAAGGAGGGTTTAAAAGATAAGAAAATGTGATGAAATTGTAAAGAAAATACTAAAAACAACAAAATGTGATTGTCATGATAAGATACATAAAAGCCAGAAGACCTGGAGAAGATGGAAGTGAGATCATGGAAAATAGTAGCACAGGATCGGAACCAATAAAAAACAATAGTAAACGCGTCACAGACTCACGCAGAGTTGTAAAATCCAAAGAACAAGAAGAACAAGAATATACCAATAATAACGGATAAATATAAAGTCGGAGACATTATCATCTACAATTATATACAGTACGTATGCAATACACAATGCACAAACAAATAGCTACATAAACACACATTACACAAACGCATAATACACAAACAAATAAAACAAAAAACACACAAAGCAGTCAGAATTTGATATCCCGAGGGTACAAACACCATCCTCAGATTTTTTCAACAGGCTCTTGTCTACCAAGTACGTAAGTCAATAGAAAATTTTGAAAGAACATAACCCGCTAATAACAGTTGGTTAAATATTTTCGCAGATTTTGTTTAAAATAACGTATTTTTGAAAAGAATTTCCAGCGTTATTTTCAGTAGTAATTATACGTGAGCTCTAAAATTATCGATCTGTATCCCGAGTGACACTTTGACAGTTTTAATTTCACGACCCGAAGGGGAGTGAGGGCAAAACAAATCAGTAATTTTTAAGAGCTTGATTGTAATTCGGTAAGATTATTTCATGAATAAAACTGTCTTTTTAAATCATTTTAACAAATATTTTATTGAATCTTCGCCTGAATTTTTGCTAAACCGGTTCTCTGGTGTTCTCTTTGACAAGTTGTAAAACATTAATTATTGTATGAAGTTTTCAATCCTAATAGCATTATTATTAATAATAGTTAGAAAATATTAAAATATTACTAAAATATTTTTAAATCGAAAACTTATTGGTTCATTTCCTTGGTAACACCTCCAAGGCTTCTAAAATTTGCAAGCCAAATGGATGCTGAAGCGAAGAAGACAAGAGGGAATTCAAAAAACTTACAATTCACGACCCCGTCTGTTCAGCTGGTAAATTCCAACAGAAAATGGACCTAGTTACTCGAAGGAGTAAACACCAATATAAAAATAAAATAAAAATTTTATTTTCAATTTAGTTGCAATGCGAAGGCAAAACAATCTTACTTTTCAATTAGAATACGGAGCGCAGTCCAGTCCCTTGAATCGCGATTTTCGGCTCTTATTGGAGCCTTCATCGGAAGGAACGTAGGCTTGTTCTCCATATCCCAATTGGACCAATAAGTTTTCGATTTAAAAATCTTTTAGTAATATTTTAATATTTTCTAAGTATTATTAATAATGCTATTAGGACCGAAAACTTCATCTTTTAATTGCCAGATGACGCTAGTCACCTAACATTTTCACTTCAGTTGCAATGGGTGGGAAAACCTCTCAGTACGGATCAATTGGGATATGGAGAACAAGCCTACGTTCCTTCCGATGAAGGCTCCAATAAGAGCCAAAAATCGCGATTCAAGGGACTGGACTGCGCTCCGTATTCTAATTGAAAAGTAAGATTGTTTTGCCTTCGCATTGTAACTGAATTGAAAATAAAATTTTTATTTTATTTTTATATTGGTCTTTACTCCTTCGAGTAACTAGGTCCATTTTCTGTTGGAATTTACCAGCTGAACAGACGGGGTCGTGAATTGTAAGTTTTTTGAATTCCCTCTTGCCTTCTTCGCTTCAGCATCCATTTGGCTTGCAAATTTTAGAAGCCTTGGAGGTCTTACCAAGGAAATGGACCAATAAGTTTTCGATTTAAATATCTTTTAGTAATATTTTAATATTTTCTAAATATTATTAATAATGCTATTAGGATCGAAAACTTCATCTTTTAATTGCCAGATGACGCTAGTCACCTAATATTTTCACTTCAGTTGAAACGGGTGGGAAAACTCTCAGTACGGATCAATTGGGATATGGAGAACAAGCCTACGTTCCTTCCGATGAAGGCTCCAATAAGAGCCGAAAATCGCGATTCAAGGGACTGGACTGCGCTCCGTATTCTAATTGAAAAGTAAGATTGTTTTGCCTTCGCATTGCAACTGAATTAAAAATACAATTTTTATTTTATTTTTATATTGGTCTTTACTCCTTCGAGTAACTAGGTCCATTTTCTGTTGGAATTTACCAGCTGAACAGACGGGGTCGTGAATTGTAAGTTTTTTGAATTCCCTCTTGTCTTCTTCGCTTCAGCATCCATTTGGCTTGCAAATTTTAGAAGCCTTGGAGGTGTTACCAAGGAAATGGACCAATAAGTTTTCGATTTAAAAATCTTTTAGTAATATTTTAATATTTTCTAAATATTATTAATAATGCTATTAGGATCGAAAACTTCCTTATTTAATTGCCAAATGACGCTAGTCACCTAATATTTTCACTTCAGTTGCAATGGGTGGGAAAACCTCTTAGTACGGATCAATTGGGATATGGAGAACAAGCCTACGTTCCTTCCGATGAAGGCTCCAATAAGAGCCGAAAATCGCGATTCAAGGGACTGGACTGCGCTCCGTATTCTAATTGAAAAGTAAGATTGTTTTGCCTTCGCATTGTAACTGAATTGAAAATAAAATTTTTATTTTATTTTTATATTGGTCTTTACTCCTTCGAGTAACTAGGTCCATTTTCTGTTGGAATTTACCAGCTGAACAGACGGGGTCGTGAATTGTAAGTTTTTTGAATTCCCTCTTGCCTTCTTCGCTTCAGCATCCATTTGGCTTGCAAATTTTAGAAGCCTTGGAGGTGTTACCAAGGAAATGGACCAATAAGTTTTCGATTTAAATATCTTTTAGTAATATTTTAATATTTTCTAAATATTATTAATAATGCTATTAGGATCGAAAACTTCATCTTTTAATTGCCAGATGACGCTAGTCACCTAATATTTTCACTTCAGTTGAAACGGGTGGGAAAACTCTCAGTACGGATCAATTGGGATATGGAGAACAAGCCTACGTTCCTTCCGATGAAGGCTCCAATAAGAGCCGAAAATCGCGATTCAAGGGACTGGACTGCGCTCCGTATTCTAATTGAAAAGTAAGATTGTTTTGCCTTCGCATTGCAACTGAATTGAAAATAAAATTTTTATTTTATTAATTATTGTCATTAATGTTTTGACTAATGACTGAATGTTCATTTTTGTGTAGCAACGAAGGGCATCTAACGTAATACTTGTAATACTTGACGACGGGAAATTATCGAAAAAAATCCCGGCGTAATTTTTATTATTCTAGGTTTCCATTGGCCAGAATCTCTATGAATGAAATAATCAGTAGTAATTGCACAAGAGCTCTAAAATTATTGAATTTATCCCGAGTGACACTTTGACAGTTTTAATTTCACGAGCCAAAGGCGAGTGAAATTATGTCAAAGTGTCACGAGGGCAAAACTTCTATATTAATTTTAGAGATCGAGTGCAATTTGTTGCGATTATTTCATGCATAAAACTTTTCAAAACCAAAATTTTATTGTAATTTATTTATGTAAGTACAAATTCGTACAATTAAACAAACAGTTGTTATAAATATTAATTTGACGGTTGAAAGTCATCACTTTTATAATTTTTAAAACATTAATTGTCATTAATGTCACTGAATGTATTTTTTCGTAGCAACGAAGGGCATCTGACGTAATATAGGTACTTGACGACGGGAAATTATCAAAAATTATCTATTTAATTTAGATTTCTGTAGCTTTCTATTGGTCAGAATCTCCTATGAATGAAATAATCATTATAATCACTGGTGGCTTAGTCCCATATAAACACCATATTTTAATGTGTTATGTGTGTGTTATGTATCTATGAGAAGAAAAATAACACAAAAAGCCCTTTTTCATGACATTACTCGTACTACTCAATAATACAAGATCACTTATTCAACTCCTACATACATTTTCTATCATATTGTTCAAACAACAATAGCTGACTGTTAGCCAACACTGTTTTTTATAATCTTAATACATTACACATTGTTTCGCAAAATTTCTACTCGAGATTCGAGACCACATCTGGCAAGCATATGCTCAAGATGAGACGGACGCACACTCGTAACTTACTTCCAAAACAGTCATCAAATCTGAACTACTTTTAACTGTTAACAGAATAAAGTCACCATCTAATATTAAATAGATGGTCTGTTCACTGTAAACCAGCGTCAGGATGTGATTGTTTAAATATCTGCCGCCAAAAATCGATTAAAACGATCCAGTATTTGTGGCCTGCGCCTGCTTTAATGATTTAAAACAGATCTCCAAGCACAGAGTTCTATTGTATTGTTTCTTGTCACTTCCTCACAGTGATTCACAAAATGTTGGCTGGTAACTCAAGAAGCGGATGTTTTCGACTATTTTATTGTATAAGAATTTTAATTGAGATTTACTGCTGATGAAAGAAACTAAAAAGATTTTTCCAGGCCGGAATGTTATTATTTTTATACCTACATTAAAAGTAAGAGATATTTTTAAATAACAGAACAACAAACACTATCCTTTTTATTCTAATTTTTCCAATGTAATCTTGATTTGCTCTAAAATATTTCGTAAATGTCAGTTTTCACATTTTTTAAAGTTACCATGTTCTGTACTTATTTGGAAGTTGAATGCCAAAAACCCCAACTTTTTCAGCTATCGATAGAACTGAACTTATACAATAGTAGTATTTATTGATTCTTCTTGTTTTGTTAACGTTTTGAATACTAATTTACTAATTTCCATTATAAAAAAACAGAGTTCGAAAAAACAGCCTCGATTCTTTTTAAGTTACATTTTTTTAATATCCATGTCTTAGCTTCATATATGTATAGCACAACATGTGGCGTACCCTTATTTCCAAATTTATATTTCTCCACGCTAGTAGTTTGTTTTTGAAATATAATCATTTGTTTTGTTGATCAAAGTTCCCAAGTACTGATCTTTTTCCTCTTGTTCTATTAGGTTACCATTTATTATCAATATTAGTTCCATAGTGTTTCTATTCATAAGTATTGACATTAGTTTTTTATGTATTACTCTATCGAAAGCTGTTTCGTAGTCAATAATAGTCCTTCTCGAGTACTACTCTTAGTACATTCTATTTCGGAACGAGAACTGCGTCCCACTAATCTCTTCTAACTTTTTATAAATTCACTTATAAGCAGTACTTTGCCTCATGAGTCAAAAGTGTGACTCATGAGACTCAGTGTTCAATAGTGCAATCTTCTGTTGCTAATTTTTTGCAGATTGTTTTAAACGCCAACTTCAGCGATACTTACAGTAGGTAATATTTTCATATTGAATACCTACTGAACTGAACAAATCTGACAACACTTCCAAGTTATCATCTTCCTATAGTTTAAACAGTTCTATAGGTATTTCATCTAACTTAGCTACCTTATTACCTTTAGAGATTTTGATAGCATATCTGATTTCATCTACTGAGAGTTTATTTCTCTGAAAGCTTTAATTTTTGTATCTCCTACATTTCATTTCTATCGTTTAGGAAGAGGTCTCTAGCGTACTGCTCCCACCTTCTTAATTACATGGGTAAATCTATGGGTAATAATAGAATAATAGTTCGAAAAATTATTCGAACAGTGTTCTTCCAGATACTTTTCCCACCAATTGTTCTAACCGCTCAATCTTTTGTTCTTGTCCTTGTCTTCTCTTCTTCGACTTGACTATACTAATGTAAAGCGATGTAAACATAACTTTCGTCTTATGTATTATGTATGTACTAAGCATGTACAAGATTATCTTCTACAATATTATGTAAATTGTGAAATCAAAATAACTTTTATGGGATGTTAAACGTTTTCTAAATCCGTTCCAAACATTCAAGCCGAGTTACCACAAAATGACAAAACTTCAGTTAATTAATTACTAAGTTTTCTTAATTATAGCTTTCTATTTTCGTTCGATAACTAAACTGAATTTAGTATTTGTCAAAATAATAGATACCCGAAATTTTAGTCTTAAAATAAACTTGTCATCATAGAGTTCCATATGAACGGCTTCATTTTATTTTTCCTGGGTTTTTCATAGTGTTGTAGATATTTAGATAGTTTTAGTTTCGTACTAAATTATACATTCTGCAATTTTACTTATTTTTATTGCTACATTCTTACTTAGTTTATATACTGCTCGCTTATATACAAGGTGTCCCCGAAAATAGTGCGTTCCTTAAAGGTATAGATAGAAGGTACCATGTAGAGCAAAAAAGTCTTATAACATTTTTTTCTAAATTCAACCGTTTGGCCAAAAAACCAAAATACATTTTGGTGTGCAAATTGAAATCTGACAACTATGTATACAAAAATCTAAACATAGACAATCACAATTCAAAAATAGTTGCAGCATTAGCCTTTAGTATTTACATTAAACCCTGTCATCATCCTAAATAAACAAACAAATTCTTGTTTTGTTATTTTCAAAAATGGGGTGGCATAATTATTTTGCAGGTGTAACTGTCTGACATACATTTTTATGGTGTCAATAACCTAGATCACTAGCAGTTCTTGTACAGTGATGCCAAATTTTTAAATTTTATGAAAATATAAGTTCGTTTATATGGCGAACAATGCAATTTTTTTTGGAAACCGTTAACTTTAGAAAAAAATGTTATAGGACTTTTTTATTCTACATTGTGCCTTCTATCTATACCTTAAAGGAACGCACTATTTTCGGGGACACCCTGTATACAGGCAAATATCAGCTAAAATAACCAATCACATAAAAAAGAAAGGAAAAACACCATCCTTCAGGACAAGCAACAACTTAAGCAAATATGTATTAAAAACAACAAGAGTAAAAACAAGCATTTACACAGTGGCGTATACAAACTTAAATGTGGTGATTGCCGAAAAACTTACATAGGTCAACCTGGTAGAACTTTTAACTATCGTATGGTAGCAGAACACAAAAGGGCACCCAATACAAACTAGGTAAGGTGAATGAACCATGGTGCAGAAAGTGTGAAATGGAAGAAGAGACTGGCATACGCATACTATGCCATTGCAATGTGCTAAGTGATGTAAGGCAGGAATTCTCTGAGGTTTGAACCACAAGAGGTCCTAAAACTACCAATAAGAAAACTGTTGATCTTCGTTGAGGCCAAGGCTTAACGACCAAATGTCAGAGACTAACGAGTCTCGCCTGTTCTAATAAAAGAAGAGGAAAAGAAAATTCTTGATACTCTCTAAGTACTACTATATAGGATGACATTCGATTCTTTTCTATACTCCTACAACTTTGGCGCATTATTCCATTTTCCTCCTATTAAAATAATTTTGCTCCTCCAGTTTTCTAGTTTAAGATTATCTATCTACATTTATTTATCCAACTATTTACTTTAAAAAAATGTTGGTTGGCTTCAACTGTTACGTGTGCATTTTGTTTAAATTGAGTGATTTTTTAGGAACAATTAGTTGTGAAAGATCATAGAGAAAGTTCTATTATTTAAGTACTCCTAAAATAAATCACACATATACAAGCACTCTCCGTAACTAAATAGCTCACAATTTAACTACTAACAACTCAACATCAAGTATTGTTCGTCAAAACACAACACGACGTGTTTATTTCATTTTCAAACACACTCGTCTATTTTATTTTATATACTCCAGTCAAAACCCTTTCTGTTTCCAACATCAAATACGATCTAGTGGATGCGTAGCCGTTATCAAAACAAACCAATAGCAAAACAAAACAAGTACATTGTATACACACGTGAATCAAATAAAATAGCCGAAAGACGAAAAACAGACTTGTAGTTACCTATTGTTTGTATTCAGCCCACAAAATAATTATGTAGAGAATTAAGTGCTTTAATGAACTGTAGACAAACTGAAGACAAAAAGTTGGGTCATAAATGGGGCACAGATTGTGAAAATAATGTCAACAATTTAAGGAATCTAATATTTAAAATTTAAATTGAATCCATTTAATAAAATGTAAACGTAAATAAAAAAAATCATTTACATTTTTGTATAAGTGTGTAATGTTACAAACGTCACATGTTTTCTGGTTTTCTTCCAGTAATTATTGTTAATTTCCTATTTTGTTTTATTTTTTTTTTCAAAAATAGTTGGCGCCCAACTCTTTTATCAACTAAAAATATTCCATTTAATCTTTATTCCTCAATCTTAATTTTCATTATTTCGATTCTATTTCCCGTATATAGAATTAGAATTAGAAATATGCTTTATTGTCATGAAAAATTGTACAATTTTATCGACAAAGCTTATGAAAAGTCACGAAAACAAAATAATAACAATACAATTATTTACTAATAGTTATTTATGATATAAGTGTTAAAAGTACACGTTTAAGGCACGCATGTGAAAGTTTGCAGAATGAGCGACAGCGAGTTCTGCAATTCACATGAGTGCCTTAAAAATGTACTTTTTAACACGCATATCATACAATATTTTTTCTACAAACGTAATTACAGGACAATAACTACAAAAACTTTTACTTGAACTTGACTGACATTCCATTTTTATATTTTTTTGACATTACATCAAAATTGCCTATACGGGCAATACAAACTGCAGTGCCTTAAAAATATTTCAAAGCACTAGTGCCTTAAAGTAGCATTTTTAACGCTCGTATGGAGTGCTAAAAATTGCATTTTTAACACGGTTGTAGAAAAAATTACATAAATCGTCAATTAAATTAAAAAATATAATAATAATGATGTAAACAGAAACAATTAATTGCAAAATTTAAAAATTTAAATAAATTGCAAACTGCATAGTCTACCTTAGTAACTAATAAGTTTAAAAGTTAGGCTGCTGCTACGACACACAAATATAGATAAAAAAACTACTTGTACCGGGTGTCCCAATAAGAATGGCCCTCGGCCATATCTCAGGAACCGTTTATAGTACAGCTTTGGGGAAAAAATTTTATAACAAAAGTTGCTTCGGGAAAAGTCTGGAAATTATTTTCGTAATTGTAAGTCCGCCGCTAGAGGGCGTAACATTATATAAAATGACTATGATATATCTCCACCACTATTAAAACTAATATTAGATTAGATGAACTTCTTCTTCTTGTAGTGCCTACCCGTTTCGGACGTTGGCGACCATCATGGCAATCTGTACATTGCACACTGCTGCTCTGAAAAGATTTGTGGTTGTTGTGTTAAACCAAGTAGGTACGTAGATTTTTCAGCCAAGAAATCCTTCGCCTTTCTGGTCCTCGTGTTCCTTCTATTCTTATCCTGTAATATTAGTTGCGGCAGAACATATATTATATCTCTCACTGGTATTCGATTTTGGCTGTTTGTATTATGGTTAGCAGCTCTTTTTCTTTTTTGGATTTTTAACAAAATACCCTGATTAGCAACGTGATCGCTATAAGACATCTTCAGGATTCGACGATAAGGCCACATTTCGAAAGCTTTAATTTTCTTACTTGTGGCGTCTGTGAGAGTCCACGACTCAACTCCGTACAGCAGAATAGGAAAGATAGAACATCGTAGTAACCTGATTTTTATGGGTATTGATAAATCATGGCATTTGAATAGCTTAGCCATTTTTTGAAATGCGGATCTTGCTTTCTCTATTCTACATATTTATGATTTTTAGAGAATGGTCCCAATTTTCATTGACGTTCGTATTATTACCAAGGCAGGTAGTAGATGAATTTACTAACACTAACAGCAACTTCGAAGATAGATCCATATACATAAAAATATATTATTTAATATAGGTATGTGCATTATATTGAATAAAACTCCTCAAAAATATATTGAAGAATTATTATTATTACCATTTTTTATATCATTCTTCTGTTATTACTGTTTTTATGAATGATACCACTGAACACTACATTATAATATATTTTTTTTGTACAACTTTTAATTTATTTCTAGCACATCTGAAAAAGGCAAACAAAAAACATCAATTCTAATTCGTAGCTAATTTTCTCAAGCCTACAAATTTTCATAATCCAACGCTCGCATGTCTCTTTGATCCTCCAGACATTTATTCGTCAAGACTTTGGGAAAATGTCCTCAGGGATAAAAGAATCAGCCAACTTGTCGCTGAGAATTTTACGGATGACAGACGACATCTCTATATGAACCTCTCCTGAAACTAATATTGTTCCCGTACCCAGAGACGTACCAAGAGGAATAATAAGTGATAATTTATACGTACATAGTAGATAAGTTATTTTTGATTCATTTCTATTATGGAATAAAACAAGTTATTTAACTAATATAAAGAGTAGTCAAATAGCAAAAATGTTTATCACCATTTTTATTTTTAATTGCAACAATCTGTCAGTGTATTGTAACATTGTTCTCATAGCCAGAGACGTACCAAGAGGAATAATAAGTGATTATTTCAGTCATAGGAGATTCTGACCAATAGAAAGCTACAGAAATAAAAATTAAACTGATAATTTTTTGATGATTTTAACTTCCAATCGTACAGTAAGATATTTGATCACGTGTTTAATTCTGTCCAATCAGATTAAAATTATACTGAGAATTATCTGCTGTATAAAATTACCGATAGAATTTTTTTAAGTAGATTGTTTCTGTTTAACGGCAACCAGTTTCCTAGTTTTGACAACTGTCACATTTAAGAAAATATCCATAATATACACGACATAATATCACACGACAGTAAGAATAAATAAGAAAATAATGCTTCATTTTTACTCAAATTTGTTGTCATTGGGCAATAGACACGAGAGCCCGCAGGGCTCTCCTGTCTATTGCCAGACAACAAATTTTCGAAAAACTGTCGCATTATTTTCAATTTATTCTCACTCTCTTGTGATATTATACCCGATAATTTTTAATAATTTCCCGTCATCAAGTATATTACGTCAGATGCCCTTCGTTGCTCAAGTCAAATATTTATAACAACTGTGTGTTTAATTGTACTAATTTGTAGTTACATAAATAAATTACAATAAAATTTTGGTTTTTAACAGTTTTATTCATGAAATAATCGCAGCAAATTGCACTCGATCTCTAAAATTAATATAGAATTTTAGAGCTCTTGTGCAATTACTACTGATTATTTCATTCATAGGAGATTCTGACCAATAGAAAGCTACAGAAATCTAAACTAAATTGATAATTTTTGATAATTTCCCGTCGTCAAGTATATTACGTCAGATGCCTTTCGTTGCTACGAAAAAATACATTCAGTGACATTAATGACAATTAATGTTTTAAAAATTATAAAAGTGATGACTTTCAACCGTCAAATTAATAATAACAACTGTGTGTTTAATTGTACTAATTTGTACTTACATAAATAAATTACAATAAAATTTTGGTTTTGAACAGTTTTATTCATGAAATAATCGCAACAAATTGCACTCGATCTCTAAAATTAATATAGAATTTTAGAGCTCTTGTGCAATTACTACTGATAATTTATAAGTAGTAGATAAGTTATTTTTGATCAATTTTTATTATGGAATGACACATGTTGTCTAACTAATATAGAAAGAATAGTCAAATATCGAAAACCGAGTCTGCTCAAGGACGAAAAATATGCACAACGCCAAGGGATGACCAATATTTAAGACTTAAATCTTCGCGAAATCGCGCATTTACAGCTCCCAATGTCAAAAATGAATTACTGAGCACAAGACAAGTTCATGTAAGTGTCAACAATGACGAGAAGACTTACCGTGGTTGGTTTAAACCTAAAACGGCCAGCCAGAGTCCCACGGCACAAAACTCAACGGTTGCAATTTGCAAGAGCCCATGTTAACTGAAACGAACATCAATGTGAAAGAGTTCTTTTCACAAATGAAACAAGGATACAATTATGGAAGCCAGATGGACGTGACCGGGTATACAGAAGGGATGGTAATATTGTACACAATGTTAGCAACGGCGGTTCCATTATGCTATAGTGTGGCATTAGTTGGGAGAGTAGTACGGAGATCAATGAGGTAAATATTCGAATGAATGCTGACTGGTACATACGCAACATCATCGAAGAGCATGTTTTTCCTTATGCCGGCTTAATTGGGTATGATCACTTTTTGTGATAATTCATTATAATGCCCGTGCAGATGCCGCAGGAGCAGTCATACAATATCTTAAAGATGTTGGGATTGAGGCTCTAGACTGGCCACCAATGAGTCCTGAGCAAATCCCAGACAACATGTACGGAATGTCCTGAAACGACGTATACAAGCAAGAAATCTAGCTCCAAACTCGATTGCAGAAGTAAGAATTGTTGCATAGGAGGAATGGAAGCATTCATAGAAGGATCCAGGCTATCACTAGAGCTAGAGGAGAAAATACACAAGAGGAAACACTAAAAAAAGCGAAATATGGAATTCATCTCGCATTTGGCGGGATCGACAATAGGAACCTTCATTTCGGACGGCCACTGATTTCTGAGCCAATGCCACGCACCTTCTTATTCTCACAACAATTTATCGAAGCACAAAATCCTAAAATCCTTTCGATATTCTAAATATAAACAAGTAATTGGACTTCGTAAGTCCTAGGTTTTCACCCAAAGTGACCGAGAGTAGAACCGGAAGTCGATATTTGAACTCTTTGTGTAACTTTGTGTCAATTGATATAGCTACGATATCATTAATTTTGAGTCATTTTTACTAAACTTTCTGTTATAATTGTTTAAACGGAAATGACAAAACCGGAACGAAAGATTCAAGCTTGACTTTTAAATACGCCTCGATTGATATGTCACATGTACCATTTCTGTGACTATAATATGGCACTTCCGGTTAGAACTTTTTAACGGGAAATGATATAAAAACCAAAAGTATAGGTAGAGACATTTGTTCTCAACTTTTTAAGCGCTCTTTAGTACTATCCTTGGGCTATAAGCTTTGATTCCATACCTCATTTATCATTCTATCTGTATTAATAACGGAGGAGTTATATTCGCGGACAGACGGACAGTCATGAAACAGGAAGTATATATTTGTTCTCGTCTTGATAAGGCGCGTCGAATAATACATCGCTTGTACTATTCCGGCGACTTTAAAACAGTACTTCCGGTTGCAGTTCCAAAACCGGAAGTCCTAGTTCAAATTTATCACCTTTAGTACCATCCTTGGGTTATAAGCTTTGGATATATACTAGGGCGATCCGATAAGTACTTAGCATTCAAAAGAAAAACGAAAATTTTGGAGAAGTGACGATGTATTTCTGAACGTACTCTCCTTTTAGCCCGATTCACTTGACCCAACTATGCTCCACCTTCTTTAAGACTGTCTGAAGAATACCTTTTCTCGAGGTCTGCAAAGTAGGTAGCTGCAAAGTAGTGATGAACTCCTTATTTGACTTAAATTTCTACTCCTTACTACTTTCTACTTTTTTATTTGACCTAAATTTCTACTCGGCGAGTGACTTTTTCAAGTTTGGAAACAAAAAGAAATCGTATAGGCTCAAATCTGCAGAATACGTTGGATGGAACAGCGGTTTGTAGCAAAATTCGAACAATTTGGCCATGACGATGGCGGAGGTGTGAGCCGTAACGTTGTCTTGGTTTAAGAGTATTTTTTTCTTCCCCAATTATTGTTACTGTTTTTTCTGAAATTCGTCATCGAATCGCGAATCGGGCTAATAATGCCGCATAGTAAAGCCCTGTGATCGTTTTGCCCTTTTCCAGGAAGTAAATATAGATCACACCTTGTGGTTTCATAGATTTTGAGAAGGCCTTCGATAAAGTCAGACACCAAAATCTGTATGAAATCCTAAGAAGCAAAAACATCGACAGTCGCGGCATTAACATCATATCCAGGTTATACTGGGGACAAACAGCAAAAATCAAGGTTGATAATGAGTTAACCGAAGAAATTGAGATTCGTCGAGGTGTGCGTCAGGGTTGTGTGCTTTCTCCACTACTATTCAATATATATAGCGAAACAATATGTCAGGAAGCGCTCCTAGAGCAAAACATTGGTATGAACATTAACGGAGAGTTAATTAACAATATACGATACGCTGATGACACGCTAATAGTAACAGATAACCTAGCAAATTTACAGTATTTGATGGAAAACATAAACACTCTTACCAATAAGTATGGTCTAAAACTGAACATCAAAAAGACTAAATTCATGATTGTTACAAAGAAGCTATACACCAATATGAATTTAACCATAAATAATCAGCCAGTTGAAAGAGTTACGTTCTACAAATATTTAGGGGTTTGTTTCACTCATACTAATGACCAGACAAGAGAAATCAAGAGGCGAATTGAGATAGCGAGACAATCGTTTGTCAAAATGAAAAAGTTCCTATGCAGCCGGGACATAAATATAAACTTAAGAACGAGAATGTTAAGGTGCTATGTTTTCTGCGTTCTGCTGTACGGCGTGGAAGCTTGGACTCTGAAAAAGATAAACATCAAAACATTGGGGCATTCGAGATGTGGTGTTACAGAAAAATGTGGAAAATACCATGGACAGAAAGAGTAACAAATCAAGATGTTTTGCTGAAGATGGGGAAGGAATGCAAAGTCATAAAAACCATACAAACGAAAAAACTGGAGTATCTAGGCCACATAATGAGAGAAAAAAAAGTACTCACTGCTTAGACTCATAATCCAAGGAAAAATCTCGGGAAAGAGAAATGTGGGACGTAGGAGGACTTCCTGGTTGCGAAATTTAAGGGAGTGGTATGGGTGCAGTTCAATACAGTTGTTCAGAGCTGCAGCCAGCAAAGTTAAGATTGCTGTGATGGTAGCCAACCTCCGATAGGAGACGGTACTGCAAGAAGAAGACACCTTGTGAATCCCAGAATATGGGAATCCCCAAACAACACACACGCGATCAAAACAAAACTGAGACCGATTTGGCTGATATTTTGACATAGGCCGTCTACAAGAATGTATTACCCGATGGTAGATTTCTCTTGCGACAGTGGCGCCATCGGGCGGATAGGCTTAGTTCTTATCGGACCACCCCCGTAATTATCCTCCGTCATTATATACCCAGTATAAAGAAGGAGAAGTTGTGTTTACGGACGGACGGACAGACGGACGTGGATAATTTAACATTTTCACATTTTTTCAAAATTGGGAATATTGTTTTACCTTCTGGGTTTCATTCTATAGGGAGAAGTGTTTATTTTATGTCTTATTATCGCTTTCGTTCAATTTCTACGTTTGATATTATTCAAAAGTTTGTCCCTTTGTCGTTGTTTTATTTTTTTCACCCACTTAGAAATTTCCAATTCAGATTTAGATTACCATCCGTGTTTTAAATTTAATTTTAATCTGTTGCTCTTATTGTTTATGTCTCCACTGAACGCACTTTGCATAGGTACTTATTTTGCTTCTATTATATCGATGTATGGTAGTAATTTAAATTTTTGACTCGCACGCAAAGTGCCCTTTTACAAGCCGCTAGTGCCTTATCTCCTTTTATTTTGTTTTATTTTTCTAGGCACACGTGTCTATACATACACTGTCACATGTTGGGCGTGTCAAGTCATTTATTGTCCAAAAGAACAAATAATCATCTTTATTGTTTCACATACAGCTGAGGTTTATTTTTAACAGTTCTACTACAAATATTGAACAATATTAATATTAATATTCTTTACAATATTAATATTCTTTTAACTTCTGAGTTTCATTCTATAGGGTGAAGAAGTGTTTGTTTTATGTTTTGTTATCGCTTTCGTTCAATTTCTACGTTTGATATTACATATTCAAAAGTTTGTCCGTTTGTCGTTCTTTTATTTTTTTCACCCAGTTAGAAATTTCCAATTCAGATTTAAATTACCATCTGTGTTTTAAATTTAATTTTAATCTGTTGCTCTTATTGTGTATGTCTCCACTGAACGCACTTTGCATAGGTAGGTACTTAATTTGCTTCTATTATATCGATGTATGGTAAGTAGTTTAAATTTTTGATTCGCACGCAAAGTGCCCTTTTACAAGCCGCTAGTGCCTTATCTCCTTTTATTTTGTTTTATTTTTCTAAGCACACGTGTCTATACATACACTGTCACATGTTGGGCGTGTCAAGTCATTTATTGTCCAAAAGAACAAATCATCTTTCTTGTTTCACATACAGCTGAGGTTTATTTTTAACAGTTCTACTAAAAATATTGAATTCTTTAAAGTTTTCTTAGGCTGAGTGGCAGGTGTAGAGTATCTACCTCCACCTAATTTTACACAATTAACCGAAATAAATGTCAAAAATAATTAACAAGAGAGTTGAAGACATAACAAGCTATAAAACAAACAGGCGACAGAAAGAATTTTGGCAGTACATATTTACAAAAAACTCTAAATTAACAACGATTTTGAAGTTGTAAAGTAGTGTCCTATAAATTTATCTATAGCGTTTTTGATTTTTTTCATTGATTTTTCTGCATATCTAGACTACACAAACTCAATTGTCATTTATACCTATTTCTTTCTGACAAATGTCATTTATATTTCTTTTATTGCATTTACTTTTGCATATTTATGTATTATTGAGTAGTTCTGTCGCTGGTTCTCCATATTTTCCTTCTTTACGACAGAGGTATAACCAGCATAATGATCCTAAGGGGGGAGTTACAACTACTGAATGGTCTCTGGGGATATGCAATAATAATGGTTTTAAGCGTATAGAGCTCAAAGTATGTACAACCAAATGGGGGGAGTTACAACCCCCAAAACCACCCCCTGGTTACGCCTATGCTTTACGATCTTTTTGCCAACACCACTGGACACAAACGCTACCAAACTAAAAATATCACGACGGCCTAAAAATATATTTTTAAGAAGAGAACAATGGTCATACCAATAAAAGAGAATATAGTATATTCATTCACTACTTTGGGAAAAGATAAAAACGACGAACTTATAATGGGAAAAACTAAATAAGAAAAAGGAAATAATAAGAAATCATGTATATGAATCAATTTTCAAACGTTATACGTCGTATTCTGTTTAAACTGGACCACCTTAAAAATTCTCTCTTGCGTTTTCACGTACTATACACCTACTATTCAGCCTATTCTTGGGTTTCTTCTTTTGCTCCTGACTTATACGTGAATTTGTACAGATATTCTTTTTACTGACATTCTTTGGCATTTTTCAGATATCCTATTCGTTTTTTTGTCCTATCCTCAAAGAGCATAAAGTATCCTCATATTTCTTTAACTTCCTTCTAATAAAACTTGAATTAAAAATATTGTGCTGATAACCTCCAAATATTATTTTTTTTTATTGCAGGCATAGTTTAGGGACATTCACTAAACAATCATTGGACCAGAAGACATGCATATGGCTGCCAATAACAAGAAATATAGAAACTCATTGTTCTTGTATTCTTTGTGTCCTTTTACAGGGCGAAGAAAACAAAATTGGTATACATGTGTTATTTAATAACAATAGCTTGGTTCGGATTGCAATGTAAATGTGTATAGAAACTTGTTGGAATATTTTCTTTACTTCGTGATAAATTCGGCATTCATAAATGGAGTTTATAACTCTTTCTCTCAATACCGAATAAACCAATTTGTAGAAATTAAAAAATATTTTCTTATTTTTGTTTGTTTTGTTTGCGCATTTGTTTTGTGCATTTAGCATAAAATTAACATTTGTCAAACCAAACGCCAATAAAAGAAATATAAAAGAAATCCTTCTCACATGTAAATGTTTTTTCTATATTAATGTAGAAGATAATAAATTTGTTAATAAATCGTCTCTGATTATAGCTTTCGCATTTGCATGTAAATTTCACTAAAATTAGAACAAACTCTACAAATTTGCTTATTAATTAAGGGGACAGTTAATTAATTATAGTTCTGTCTTTTTATCGCCTATTATAAATATTTATACATATATTATGGTCGTAGTAATATTTACAAATATTTCTTAAATTATGGGCATTTAACTTGTGGGCAATTTTAGTTGATAAAACATATCTCCACAGATATTTTGGATTATTTTGTTTCTGATTTAATATTTCAAATTTTGTTGTGTTTTTTATTTCCGTATAAATTGTGCTAAAATCTCAGTTAGCCAGTAATTATCATAGTCAATTTGCAGGCTAAACCTATACAGCAAGACATGTTTGGCTAATAGCTGGTACTTCTTTTATCTATTTCGCTCTAGCAGTTGCACCGGGCAACAGATGGTTTAAAGTGCATGAACATTTTTCGTGTAGGAATATGCCTTAGCAACCTTCAAAATTTGGAAGTTTCATTTGGTATTTTGTCATTGGTGAAATCAGTTTTGTACACTCATTTATAAAATAAGATTACCGCCCCAGAAAACTTAAAATACAATACAGCATAAAATGGAAATAAACTGTGTCATTTCAAAACTGTGCTACCAATCATTTTGAACGTATTATAATTAAAAAAGTAACTTACAATATATTACATGTTGATGTGTACGCAACGATAGATTACCTGAAACAATAAAAAATCAGTTATAAGACACAAAATAACATATCCAAACCAAAATATAAAAATATAATTAATATACATATGTTTTTTTAAAATTCTGTACTGATAAGTAAAAAGGTCTTAAGTCAAAAATATCTATTTCGAAGTTTTTTAGTAAAAAATAATAGAAATCGACTAATTTTCAGTTCTATTTTAAAATTAACTATTAAATTCAGCTAAGCGTTCAATTCAATTCAATCGGTTTTTGTCGATGTTTTAACGTACTAAAAAACTTGGTCAAAATCGAGGTTTTTGACTTGAAGACTCTTTTACTTACTTAAGGTTGTTGGTTATTTGATCAATATAAATTAAGGACTAGCTCAATGAGAGGTCTGTCCAAGTGGTAAAACCTAAGGACCTGAAAACATTAGCAAGCATACCGCAAGGATTCGTACTAGGGCCAAAGCTTTGGAACGTTTTATATAATGAAATGCTATAAATCGACTAAGGAGCGGATACCAAAGATACAGCATACGCATGCAGAAGATCTAGCTCTACTCATTCAATGTAACACCAACTTGGAGCTAGAAGTGTTAGTCAACAGAAACTACAGAAAAGTCAACAGACGGATGGTAAAACAAGATCTAGAGTTGGCATCAGAAAAAATGGACATTCTGACCTTGAAAGGTCCTAGAGTCCTATACAAAGCTGACTTTTTAATATTTAAAAGGTAGTACAAAGATAGAGCCTATGTATTGTGCTAAATATCTGGGCATCCAACTCAAAAAGGGTCTAAGATTTACAAAGCACCTGATGAAATTAGTTCATGTACCAGAAGAGAAGAACCGCGGCATTAATAAAAATTATGCTAAACATCGACTGTCTAAGTGCCTTCAAAAGAAGAATGTACCTTCAGGTCGTACATTTTATAATTTCAGGTTGTTACAACAGAAAAAAATCCGAAGTAAGCTCACATATGCTCCAAATAGGTTCAGAAGGTTTTTGAACTAAAGAGAACGGAAGAACCTAATGTCAAGGCGAAGTCGATCGAAGTGCAGCGAGTACCAGAATGTAGACAGGTACTTCATGCGCTTCGCCTCGGCCTACTTCCATTCTGTGGCGATTTTTGCGACCGAGTCAAAGAAATCGAAGTCGGTATAGACCTGCGTGAATGTGTTCCTCGCGAAGTTGAACGAGTGTGTAGTGACAGTGACGGGTACTTCGGACTTCGCTCAACTTTCCCGAAGTAACTTCGCGAGAGTGTGGAGCTTGCTTTAGAGCGATATCAACGAACAATTTTAAATTTGATACAAGAAGCGATGCAGAACAAAGAATCCTATGATGTTACTGTCACTACTGACACTACGTTTTTGGTTTTAAGAAAAATTTTTGTCCAAAACAGTTTTGTATGTATTTGATTATCAATATGGAATTACTTGTTTAAATTTCCTTTTTTCTTCACTCAAATGATACAAGTAGACAAATAAGATAATAAAAGATAGAATTTTAGTCTACATATCAAGGGTTTCCTTGAGTATAGAACGGGGTTCTTTGAGCTGGTTAAAAATAAGATATTGTGTATACTTAGAAACACATAATACATAGTGTCATCCGTAATTTTATTGGATATTACTTAATTTTCGATGTGTGCTGTCTTTTTGCGCCAAAGATAAAAAAATAATAATGAAAACCTCTAATCACCACTGAAAGTACATATCCACATATCGATGTATTTACAATACATACTCTTTGACAGTGACCGTGTTTACATTTTGGATCCAGCCCTTCTAAAGATTAGCATCGATTTTAATAACATTGGGTTGGCTCATTTGCTTTAGCTTTGTCGGCGCTACTAATACTGTCTTCATCTTTGTGCAGTTATTCATGTTGTTTTAGGACTAACAGGGGTTGCTCTCGAGGGGGAGGAGAAACCAAAATGCAAACAAAACGTTTGCAAATATTAAAAAGTTCAAATATAACGTGGTCATCGGCGGTTTTGTATTGACGTTTCTTTGTTAAGGTCTTATTATAAATATTCACTGGCATAATTAAGGGGTTCGAACCTTAATGAAGGCGACTATTAAAGTATTCTCTTGATATTTTTCGTTTATTTTATTCAATTATATGGATTAATCCAGATTAATTGTAAAATGGAAAAAAAATATTGAACTATGAATTCGTGCTTTAATTAGTTTCTGTTTGGATTAATAAAATACAATACAATACATTACTCATATTCCTAATAAAGCCATGCTGACTTACTGAAAAAGTCTAAATGTCTAAACTATTTGAAAAACTTCCTCATACATCCTCTTTTTTAAAGAACGGTTTTGGGTTATCAGGAAACAATGATCAAACAGTGGTTTTATTATGGCAATAGTTTCCCTGGTTACTTTCCTTGGGAGTTGATCGTGGTCAATGGAATTCTTATTTTCGAGCCTTTTCACTACATACTTTATTTCAGACACACTTTTATATCAAATAGAAGGAGTTTTTTAATTTTCTAACCTTCTAATCTTAAGGTGCTGTCTTCTTTCGAAGATTGGCGAACATCATCTATTTGTATTCTGTTTACCGCTGCTCTAAAAAACTGGTTAGACGACTTTCTTAGATAAATCGGTTAAACCACTCTCTGAGATTGCACAGTGATGACATTCGTCGCCTTCCAAAAAACTTTCCCAGTGTGATATTCTGCAGAAGCTGGTATTTTGTTCCTTTTATCACGTGACCAAGGTATTGTGGTTTTCGTATGTTTACTTCATTATTTAATTCAAAAATGTTCTAACAATTATTTCATATTCGGGGGATTATCACAAATGTCAGAAACTGTCTTGACTAAATGTCTTTTAAATTTATCTGCCATAGCTGTTGACTCACCCTGTATACTCAAGTTGCTAACCTTTGATTGATGTTTGGAGTTGACAAAATTCCATATAGTTTTGGAGACGTTTTCGTAGTTCTACAGCCTCAGCCTGAAGAGCATTGATTTGGCACTATATTAAAGGTATACAGTGGCTACGCGTGACTTTTCAAAAGTGTTACCAAAACAAGATGCAAAAAATCTTATTTAAAAAAATGAAGATATGGCTAAATGTATATATAGCTTCAATAATATCATTTTGTATATCACTTGAATCTCTCGAAAAAACAGTTGATGTTTCTAGATGTTGGCAAAATTTTTGATCTTTTTTCCCTGTAATTGTCTCGATTGTCAGAGTCGTCGCCCTCAAAATGACCACGAAACGCTAATTCTTGTTTGGCCAAAAAACATACGGTATCTATTATAAGTGTGCTAAGGATATACCTATCTATTTTTTTTAACAAACTGATTATGTTTAGCAATATTTGCTTTAAAAGTTTGGTTAAGAGAACTTATTATTCTTGTTTTGCCAAACTGAATAAAATTGGGTATACATCCTACATGTAGGTAACGGAGACATTTCATGTCTCCTTTTTAAAACTCTAAAACGTGAACCTGGTCCACCCATTTTTTTGTAGAAACCAGAAGACATGGCCATTGCTATTTTTCTTGCAACCACATAACCAAGGATTTTCACTGTACCAACTAAATTTAAAATATCGAACTACTTTTTTTGATTTCTTTTTTAAATTGTTTAAAATAGGTCTTTCATTTTCAATAATCTCATTTCTTTCTTCAAAATTATAAAAGGAGAATTACTTTTCAAGTAGTTGATCGATTACGCAGCGACACTCATCCATGGTTAACTGCACGCACACTTTTTATAGATACTGTAACCAAATTTCAATCTGGTAACACGAATACTAATACACAGCGTCGTCAGAGCCATCGTGCCTGCAAAATTTTCAGAGACGATCCAGTCCTGACCGATACAAAGATCCTACCATCGTTACCACTCACGAATGTGGTAACAACGTATTATAATAACGTGCAACCGATTTTACATAAACTCGCTGATATTTTTGTGCGTCTAGTTGGCTATTTACTGAATTAGGTAGATACTATTAACAAATATTTCTATTTTTAAAAAATATAATAAATGGACTTATTTCATAGTAGTCATAAAATATTTATTTGCAAGATTTTTAACTGTTGCCAATGGTAACAGTGGTTTCATGGACGCTTCGCTAGTGAAGGTATATCATATATTTGTTATCGTAGTGATTCAAAAATTCAGTTCTAAGTCTTGAACTTAGACATAATTTATTGATATGTAGTTTCTCTGATAAATATAATTTCTCGATATTTTCTTCTCGAGAATTTCTTTCTTTGAACTGAGGCAATTGAAATGTGTTGATGTTCAAAATTGAGTTAGAATTTTACTTTCATATTATTTTGATTTGCCTTAGTCAGTGATCTGACGTATTGGTTTAAAAATTTAATGGTACTTAAGAGATCTCTTAATAGACAAATGATCATCTCCAAGCAATAAAAGTCCTGGTAGAAAAGTTTGTGAAATACAACTGAACCCTAGACTTGGTATTTGTTGATTCTAATAAGGCATTTGATTCGGTGTAATTAACCAACAATAGCAGCACTGGAACAATGTAGACTGGATTATAACTACAAAAGGCTAATAAGATAATATTTATAACAATAATAATAGTTATATATTATATTATATACGATAATGCCACCACAACTGTGAAACATTTCGACACGACAGGTAAAATTAAAGTCAACAAAGGAGTTCGACAGGGGGACACAATTTCGCCTAAACTTTTCACAGCTGTCCTTGAATACGCAATGAAATCATTGTCCTGGGATCATAGAGGCATTAATATTGATGAAAAGGTTAGCAGAAAATCTAAGAGTTATCCAAATGGCCATGCTACCAATTACAAGGAGAGACAAAATACGAAATAATACCATCAGGCAAGGAACAAGAATCAAAGATATAGTAAAACAAGTAGCAAAATAGAAATGGAGGTGGGCAGATCATGTGTCAAGAACACCGAACGACAGGTGGACTAGCACTAGAAGATTATTGGAATGGCGACCGTGGGCAGACAAACGAAGCAGAGGTCGACCACCAACGCGCCGGAGTGACGATATAAAAAAATTTCCGTGAACTGGATGATAGTAGCTCAAGACAGGAAGACATGGAGAAATATATAGAAGGCCTATGTTCAGTACTGGACAATAACGGCTAGATGATAATGATAACACAATGTAGTATATAGTATACAGTACCGTTAGTACTACAGTACTTTGATGATTACAGAAGTTAAGATTATGCTTAGAATTAATAAAAAGACGAAACGGTTATTTTTCATAATGTTCCTTACTGTTTTTTAATACCTGAAATTAATCTAAAAACGATTAAAAGAAAACTATTATTAGCGACAGCTAATCGATATTTCCCACCTCGAATCGTGTCTCCAACAGCATTAAGACTGAACAAAGCTTAAAATGGCTTCCATTTTCCTGTCAGCGCATTTCGCCTCAAACCAACCAAACATCAGGTTAATAATGGTTAATCTGAGCGAACTCCCCGGCCTCCCTGAAGCAGCCGCAGCGAGAGAAGTTAATTACCCAGAACCGTGGTTGGCTCATGTCTCTATATCGGTTCATAAATCATAATTCATATTCCGGGGGTGCGGAACACAATGCTCTCTTTGCTCTATTCACGGCTGTGACGCCTCGCTTTAGTGCCGACCCGGGCTCGCTCTATACAGCCAGGCGTGAAGTTGACTTAGGGAAACAACGAATGATTTTCATTGTGGCGGAACAAGCAGATTAAAGCGCCCACGGATTTTCACGTAATAGCTTAATTGTCGTCGAGGAAATTGTACACAAAGAGGTTATGTTGTTCAACAAATTGATTACAAAATCTCTTGATAAATAAAATGATTTATCAATTATAGTACAGTTTAACAAAAAATTAATAAATGTTATTGTTTTTCTCTGTATCCATGTACAAGTTTGTGCATTTTTGATGCCACAAATTTTATATTTTCCAGTTACGTTTTTTATTCAATTCAAAAATTCTACAAAATTTTCAGACTGTTTAAAAAAGTGTTAGTGCCCCGAGGTAAACATGTGAGACATAAATAAGCATGTGATTTTACCAGAGCTAAAATGCAACAAAGCACGCTTGAAACTAGAAACATAACAACACCTAAATTAAAATTAAACAATTTTAACACAACATTCATTCACAGAATAATTAGGGCACAATCGATGGTCTGTATTATTGTGTTTCAATTTATCAATCAAAGATAGAATAAAAATTTTTATTTTTTTTAATATAACGTGGGCACATAAATTTGATACACCCTGAATATTGATTTGTAAATATTTATTAGAAGTTAGCTTTCAACGCAAGGTGGTTTCTCCTTAATGAATTTTTCCATGACGAATATTAAAAACATTTTTGTAAATAAAAGTGAAGTGAAAGTTATTTAGGATTATTATTTTAAACCGATTGTTTATTACGGGAAAGATAGAAGCCATAGGTAATTAGTTCTTAGAAAATTAAGGTAAAGAAAGTTTGGAATTTTAAATCTTTTGTTTAACCCCGAGTAAATTTTGTAGAATTTCCCGAAAAGTAATTATTATGATGGTAGGAATAATTTTGAAAATATGAGTGGGTTTTCGAATGTAAAAAAGAATGGGAGAAGAAGAAATGTCTCCGATTGGTTTGGCAATTTGGAATGGGAAGGAGAGAAGGTTGAATTTTCAGACGTTTTGGAAAGAGGAATTATTGTGTTACCGGCATTCGAGAAGAGCAGTCAAAAGTTTTCGTGAGTAGTTCAGAAGCAAGTACTAGTGGTTGTTTTTGATAGTGAGAGTAGCTGAAAGTGGAACGGGAGACAAATCAAATCGAGAAGAAATACCTCTTTGATTCTGTGAAGTCCAAGAGAGTAAGTTACAAGAATTATCGTTATTAAAATTATTTGTGACACCAAGTAAAAAAGATACTTGGGTCTCAGGATATTATTGTTGAGAGAAAGAGAGGAGAGAGTTTTGGAGTTTATTGAACGAGTACTGGCAAAAAGAGGCCTGGCTTGTGTTTTGGAGAAATAGTTGCTGGTATCCTGCTGGATTGTTTGCTGAGAACGGGCTTTGATTGGTAGCCTAACATAATCAACAAGGAGGAGCTGTTTGGGTCAAGAGGAGACATCATTGTGTGTGAATCAAAAAGGTCAGTCAATAACCTATTTGATAGATTTTCTTTATAATCAGAAGTTAAAATTTTTACGTAAAAGCATATGCATTTAAGATTCAACATTTCAAAAATTTAATGGGAAGTATAAGTAATTTGCGAATACCAAATTTGTTTGTTTAGCTTGTTTTTTTATTAAGGGTATCAAGAACAAAGCGATCAATATTTGTTTGAATTAGATTAATTTATATGGTCAAAGTTTCTTTTTGACAGTTATGCCCACAGGATTTAATTGATAAATTTATAGAGCATTGCTTTTGATAATAAAGGTATTTGTATGTGTTTATTTATGATTTTTCTATTTATTTCCTTTTCCTATTTTATCCCGATAAGGATCAACTAAGAGATACTGAAGCCACGAGAAAGGATAAGTATAACCTAAGAGAATTTAATTAAATTTTTTTTGACAAAAGGCACCCTGAGATTTTTTCTTAATATTTTTAAGTATGATTTGCGTTAATTAAATAATTGATCAAATAAATAGTAATTAATATAAAACTAATAGAAAGCAGATCATAACAGTATATTACTTGTAGAAGAATAAATAAGATGCAAGCAGTGGAATATTCTGAGAAATTTAAATGATAAGCTATGAAAGCAGTCTAAGTGGTAAGTCAACGGGAAACAGTCTAGAGAAGTATATCTTTGAACGCACTGACAGCTTCAAAGATTTTGGCTCGCTATTGACTACTAACAACAAAACAAGCAAAAACGGTTAAACCTACTATGGAATCCAAAAACAATCCCACTCAAGAAAAATCCAAGGAAGAATTGAAACTTCTAAGAAATTATATATAAGACACTGCTGAGGCCGGTCCGTAGATAAGGGGAATGGACTCTAACGCAGAAGGATGAAAGACTTGGAATATATCAACTGTTTAATGAACCAAACGTCCTAACGTTCATTAAAATACAGCGACTTTAATTGGAGGACCACATAATACGAATGGCAGACAACACAATTGCTAAAAAGCTAATTACAGAAGAAGAGAATAAAAATCAGAAGATGACAACAGGTCGCCAAAAACCAAACAGAAAGGTGATGCAACTTAGAGCAGGTCAGAATCCACAAAAGATTGTCGAGCCACAGATGATTGTCTGTAAATTTGATGCAATGTTATTTAAAAACAGGGATTTAGAAGATGTACAAAAATACAAAATAAGCTGAAATTAGGGATAAAAGAAATGAACAGATTATAATTAAAATACAGGAAATTGGCAATGATTTTCTAGTACAATGGATTGTTAAGATTAAATTATCTTATCTTGAAGAGAATTCTTTACAATATGAGTTTATTGAATACTGGCCAAAGATACGGAATACAGAAAGTATATCGACTGAAAAAGTGCTTTAGAATTAGCTCAACATCAAAAAATTACGAAAGCTTAGTAATTTTAAGGCAAACTTCCCCCTTTGGCTAAAGAATTTAAGACAACAGCCTTGCATGAACAAATTGATTAAGCATTTATTTAAAATTTTATCAATAATAAACACCAAATATGGGAAATATTGGCACAGGCCAAGAATTGACTCACTGCTTTGAACGTACATATTTTAGCAGAAAAGAATCATCACATTACTATACACCTCAACATCCTATTTTAGTACTAGCAAATCCATTAAAACAATCCAAAATAAAGCGCATACTTCTTCACGTCAGACGTTTTTTACACACACTTTTTCTTCGCCACAGAAGCTATTGTGGTATTTATCTTCCGAAATGTCAACACTTGTAATCATTTGCTATACACAATTTCAAACAACAGCATGGTATAAAGTCTAAAAATGCTCCAAGAATTCGCTCTGTTTAAGAATCTCGTTTATAATACACTTTGTCTTTTTCGTGTTTGATGAAATCTTGATGAAAATGCAGTCATTCTCGACTTACAACATTGAGATCGGAATTTGTAAATATTTACAAAAACAGTGGAAACATTCAATCGTATGTATTGGTGATTTTATGAGGTTGTAAAAATTAATGTTACAAATTGTTAAGAGAAAGATTCACGTTCTATTTCTTTAATTCAAATGGGACTTTAGACACATATCAAGTTTTAATATAGATTTTCAATTAACCAATCATTAATTTAAAATTTCAATAGAATTACATAAATATCTGCGAAAAATAAATGTACTCCCCCTACACTAATCAATACAGTATTGAAATATACCGTTTAAATAGTATCTAGGATTATTGTCCAAGATATTAGAGATATATGTACAGTCGAACCCGCTTATTGGAATAGCCTTCGTGTCAAGCAAAAATATTCTAATAACCGGGATATTCTAATAACCGATCATTGGTTTCTAGTCGTAATAAGTGTACCGAATATACGTAATAATAGATACATACTATGTTCATATGTATGTATATGTAGGTATATTTTTTTAGCTCTTTTTATGTTAATAATACAATAGCGTAACGTATTTATTAAAAAACCAAATTACATTATATTATGTGGATGCATACAGTAATTAATATGAAATGTATGCAATATATAGATTATGTAAATATTTTCGTATTAAAATACATACTATACTTAATAAGAAAATTATTTATTTAGTCTTGAAAAATAATCGGTAATTCTAGCTTGTTTTTTTGTGACATAAAATACTAGTCATTTCTGTTGCTCTGAATTATAAAAATTAGAAAAATTTAACAATGGTTTGGCCACCCCGAAAACGTTTTATAACTTTACAAGCGATTATAATAAGCGAACTGTTTCTTAAAAATTTTATAACAGGCAACTGGGTGGCAATATTGTAGACAAAGGAAATTATTTTACGACTGAATTTGTCGGTAAACGATTGAATTGGTACTCATAACAACGTAACAAAATATTTATTACCTATCTGGCAAACCCAAATAATATAAATAAAACAGCACTACAGGCCTTCGAAGCCCTTGGCGAGAAACCATAGTGCAAGACATAATTTAAATTTTTAGGAAATTCGAAAATGTAGGTAAAAATTTATTCGTTGACCTGAAAAATATTCTAATAAGAGGTATTGCTTTATTAATACGTATTCCAATAAACGGATAAATTTATTAAGGAGTAAATGGAAACGTTTCGGGACCTAGAATTTATATTCTATAAACCGGGATATTCCTTTATCCGGTACTCTAATAAGCGGTTTGGACTGTATTGCAATTTGACACAGCCTACGTTGCGCTATTTACACCGCGCTATTTTGACAGAATTGACATTTCTCAGACGATTCATAAATACAGATTATATTGCACAACATTTTGGTAGCGGTAATTTTACAGCTCAATTAAAAGCTGTTTTTCTAATTTGAATGCAATTTAAAATGGAACAAGACTAAGGGTAAGAACACAGCAAGTAAGTCGAGGCGGATGTGTATGTCGCGGTAGATGCCACTAGTTAAGTCGCGGTCGATGTCGACAGCACATAGCAAGGAGGTCACCTGCGCTGTCAGTCGAGCTAGAACCACTATCAAGTGAAGTAGTTTAATGAAATTTGAATGACAAAAATTTTGTGCTTTTGCGATGTTGTGTGTCAGTCAAGTTATGATAGTGATGAAATGCCAGCTGTAAATAATCAGATCCTCCTTCATATTTCAAAAATTTACTGAATTTAATTACTTTAGAAATTTAAAAATAAACTGAATACAAAAAGGGATTATATAAAAAGTATCAACTCAGATAGCGCAGGTAATAACAACTTGGCTTCTAACAACGAATCAATCACAGGAAAGCATCCTTGTAGGCCGCGCAGTAGACATCCATTTAAAACAAACTCAAAAGCATCGATGTAAAGCTCCTGGATGGCATCGCGCTAAACCTCCACCGCGACTTACCTGCTCTTGTTCTCTTCCATTCACTACAATGTGTTTGTTTTACATGGATATCGACATCGACCGCGACCGACAGCTACACCTCCACCGCGACTCACTTGTTCTGTGCTTACCCTAAGGGTAAGAACAGAACAAGTGGGTCGCGGTGAAGGTGGAGGTCGCGGTCGATGTCGATATCCATGTAAAATAAACACATTGTAGTGAATGGAAGAGAACAGACCAGGTAAGTCGCGGTGGAGGTTTAGCGCGATGCCATCCAGGAGGTTTACATCGATGCTTTTGAAAATAAAATGAGTTTATTTTACATGGATGTCTACTGCGCGCTCTACAAGGATGCTTCCCTGTGATTGGTCCGTTCGAAGCCAAGTTGTCATTACCTGCGCTATCTGAGTTGATACTTTTTATATAATCCCTTTTTTGTATTCAGTTTATTTTTGAATTTCTAAAGTAATTAAATTCAGTAAATTTTTGAAATATGAAGGAGGATCTGAATATTTACAGCTGACATTTCATCACTATCATCACTTGACTGACACAACATCGCAAAAGCACAGTCTTTTTGTCATTCAAATTTCATTTCACTTGATAGTGGTTCTAGCTCGACTGACAGCGCAGGTGACCTCCTTGCTATGTGCTGTCGACATCGACCGCGACTTAACTAGTAGCATCCACCGCGACCTACCCCTCCACCTCGATCCACTTGTTCTGGTCTTACCCTTAGAAGTTCTCATTTTGGCCAATACTAATAATGAAGACATCGAGTTTATCATCTTGCTAACATTTTAGGAGATGAGCATATTATATACTACATGCTTAAATTCAAGAATTTGATTTAGATGGAAGGAAGGTTTGGAATTTTCTTCTTGAGTGTTCTTATAATAAAAGATTTTCCTGTTGCACTCTTCATGTTTTCCTGAACTAACGTCCAATTTTCTGGATAGGTTAATTGATTTTGACCTAAAACTTGTTTAAATAAACACAAATCGTCATCAGACGTAAATCTGATTCGTTTGATATTGTTACTGTCTGCGGTACTCATTTTAGAAAATTATTACAAATAAACTTGGTTTAAATGAAATACAAACAACAAACATAACCTAAGAAAGAAATACTGCACAGCGTAACGGCTCCCCTAATAACGGCAGGCCGTATCGTATAACCATAACCATAATAGAGAGATTTTGCACCTCTTATTTTGCAATTCCGTTATGGTTATCGTTATACTAAGTCTGCGCAGTAGCGAATATGATCCGTTATCGTTATTAAATATAAGGGATTCCGTAATTTACGGAGGTTTAAAGTAGTGCTTATCGTTATCGTTATAGTAATGGTTAAATTGCTTTGTTGCCAGAATGTAAAAAAATCAGTAAAATTACATTTACATAGATTCTAATTTTGATTACCTATAAATTAAAATATCAAAAACTGTTCAAGTATATGCTTAAAATTACAATAACGTTGTGAAGTGAGGTTATGTTTAAATAACGATAACGATGACACGAAAAACCTACTTGACAGGCTGCAAAAACTCTGGTTTTTAACGTTGCCGTAATCGTTATGCTTAATAAAGTTAACCATAGCGGAGCCAAAATCAGCGGTTACTTTAAGAGGTACAAAATCTCTCTATTACCAGTAACGCAGCGTAAGCCAAATATCACATCTGCGCATGCTCTAATGTCAAAATAACGCGTGCTGTAATGCAGCAAGTGCAAAAGTGACTCGGCAATATCTCTCTATTTACAGATCTGTAGATACGAGTAAATAAAAGATTATTTGGAATGTTCAGGAATATCATTCAAGTAAACGTTCATGAATATAATTCATGTTCAAGTACGAAGGCTCATGAATAGTCATGAAGGATATGTATCAAGTTTTTCAGTGACGGTTGGTTTGCACCAAGGCGCTTCACTGAGTCCCAACCCATTCAATCTTGTTAAAAATATACTGACAAAGAAGGTAGTAAGGGGGCTCCTTGGCCAGTGCTCGCTGCTGGTGATATCATGTTGTGTTGGTCGAGGAGAGCAAAGAAATATTGGAGGAGAAGTTGGAGAGTTAAAAAAGGGCTATTGAAGAGGGAGGACGTAAGGTTAGCAGGTCGAAAACGGAGTATATGTCTGTGGCAGTAACAGGAATGGTTGGGGATATAATTTAAAAACTTGGCTCCTACATAACGGAAAATGGGACACTAGATCGAGAAATTGTCCACAGTACCTATACAGGCTGGTTGGTTTAACTGTAAGGGGTATTATGTGATTGAAAAATGAGGGGAAGGGTGAAAGGAAAGATATACAAGAGTTTGGTGAGGCCTGCGTTAGTGTACGGCGGTGAAGTGTGGCCGGTAAAGATGATTCACTAAAAGAAAATGGAGGTAGCTGAAATAAAAATGTTACGGTAGATGTTGTATAAGACTAGAAGGGACAGGGTCAGGAAGAACTTGATTAAGAAAGGAGTCGGGATGACTACAGTCATCAAAAAGATTCAATAACAAAGACTGCAATGGTTTGATCACGGTAGATGTAGAAATGAAAATTGTGTGGCATGAAGGATACAGCTATTAGAAGTTGATGGAAAGGGAGGTAGAGAAAAATAGATGAGAAGTTAGAGGAAATGTGTGGCAGACGAATTGAGAGAGATCGGCTTAGACGTAGACGGCACAAACATCATTGTTGATATTTTTGTTAAATCCAAAAAGTATTTCACCCATTCTCCTGATATCTCTTCTACTTTTGTGAATCTTTTGTTGGCATCACTTATTGGTTATATTGTTAGTTCTCTTATTTATTATTCCTGATATTTATTTAATGTTCTTATGGACCAGTCTTTCATCATGCCTTTTCTGCAAGAACTCTAATGTGTTCTGTGCTCCAATTTTATTTTGCTTTAATTAGTTTCGTTTCTATCAATTTGTGAAGCTCTTTGTATTTCTTGTTGTCTTTGTTTGTATATTATCTTCTTTCATCCATTAGCTCGAATATGTCTTTTGGTCATCCAAGGTTTCTTTGCTGTTGCTTCTGTTCCTTTGAGGTTTTCTTCAAATTTCTGCAATATTATTTTTAGGTCGTTCCATATTTTTCCCGAATCTTCCCTTCCATTATCTTTAGCAATTTTTTCTTTCATGCTTTTACCATTTTGTTCCAGTTCTTGTTGTACGTTCTTAAATCGTTTTCTTTTAGTAATTTCTTGTATAATACTTGTCTTGCTTTGTATAACCCCGTTAATGTCATCCGTCTACCGTGTCGGGAGGTCTAGTACTGTTTACCTCTATATTAAGAAAACATATATGTTAATACACTGGGCATTAGTTAACCTTGCCAACTTGATTGTCACCGCTTGTTCGGCCCAGTCCTATTTAGTATCTGAGATTTCTTTCTACATCGGTAATGTTTGTTATAATTACATTTGCAACCCCATCTCTTAGTGTTAAACCATTCATCGACTGCTCCACATTTTGTTTGGTCACACATTTTTTTAATGTAAATTAGAGCTGGAGGGTCAGATAATAGAGCAAGTGAAGGAGTTTAAATATTTAGACCTCACACTATCTAGCCACGGCAAGTTAGAAACATAAGTGGAAGATCAAGTGGATAGAGCAAACAGAGCCGCACGTTGCCTACGGTAAATAAAACAATCTGGAGAAATAAAAATATCGGGAAAGAAATGAAAGGAAGAATTTGCAAAGCAGTCACCAGACCGTAATAATGACATAAGCGCCAGGAGACCTGACACAGAGAGGAAAAAAGAATAACAGAGACGAAAAAATTTAGAAAACTCGATGGTATGACACTATAAGACAGAGCTATAGAGATACATAGAAGTACAGATATACGACTTAGATGCAAGGTGCAAAGAACAAGCATCAAGGACTGGGTAAGAAATAGAAGAGTAGGATGGAACGATCATAGCAGCTGAATGACAACAAATAGAGTAGTGAAGATGACAAGAGACGGTTCCCCAGTAGGAAGACCATGAAAACGTCTACACAAAAAGGAGAAGAAGACTCTAGTTTTTACATAGATTTTTTAGTAAATAAACCAATTTTATTTTTTAAATACGTTATATTCAATATTTTCATACCCATCTCAGAAATTGTTCATAAAATACAAAATACGAACCTATACACGACAAGAAGTTTATGTTACAGTTCAAGTTGATTCTCAGTTAGAGTTGACTTTTCCTAGTTCGAGTCAACTCCAACTGAAACGAGCAGTAAAAGTTGATTTGAAAAATTTAAATCAACTTTTACTAGTTGAAGTTGACTCTTCCTAACCCTTGTTAGTAAAAGTAGATTATACAATTTATACGAGTATAATCTCACGTGCATTTTTGATGAGTGTGCGTCTCTTTGTTTTGACCGTTTCAACTACTTATTAGTCCAGCCTGTAACGTCGCCCCCGTTAGGTAAATTATTCTGATTCGATTTTTTTGCACAAACTTACTCAAACAAATACCTACATCCTTATAACAAATACACAGTGTCAGGCGGTACCGCGGTCGAAGAATTGTTAAGCCAATTTTTGTTAACCAAATTCACAAAAATAATTCTTATCTACTCTACCTCATATTATGTATAAGTTTTTATTGTGTGAAAATTGTAAATATAGATAGCAGTACATGAAGGGTTTAAAGTGTGCCTCAAGTAATAATGTATTTTTTCTACAACCGTGTTAAAAATGCAATTTTTAGCACTCCATACGAGCGTTAAAAATACTACTTTAAGGCACTAGTGCTTTAAAAAATTTTTATGGCACTTCAATTCGTATTGACCTCGTATTGACCGTATAGACAGTTTTGATGTAATGTCAAAAAAATATAAAAAGGGAATGTCAGTCAAGTTCAAGTAAAAGTTTTTGTAGATATTGTCCTGTAATTACGTTTGTAGAAAAAATATTGTATGATATGCGTGTTAAAAAGTACATTTTTAAGGCACTCATGTGAATTGCAGAACTCGCTATCGCTCATTCTGCAAACTTTCACATGCGTGCCTTAAACGTGTACTTTTAACACATATCATAAATATCTATTAAATGGGATTTACTTTTTCGCACTGTTTTTTAGCACACTTTCATATAATCAAATATCCTTAACTTTCGCCTTGTCATGGTGATGACATGTGAGCAATAAATTACAAAAAAAGTTTTGACAGTTTTGTGGTTTGACAGAAGTTTGAATTTTTAAATGTCAAAGTTCTAAAAAATTATAAAATAGGAATGTATTCCAGTGACGAAGAGTTGCAGTTTTTGTATTTGTTTTTTGGTAGATAAAATATTGTATGAAACTGTGCGTGAAGTACTTTTTGCGCACTTAGGCGATGTATAGCACTCGCCCCGCTCGTGCACTTAACTTCGCGTGCGTGCGCAAAAAACATACTTCACGAACTGTTTTATAAATAACTAAGTATTTCACTCCGGACAATTTTTTTTAGATTATTTTGGTCATTCGGAGCAAAAAGGTGTCTTGTGATTTTTCTCTAAAATTGATAATTTTCGAGTTATACGCGATTTAAAATTTGAAAAATGCGAAATGACTATTTTTAAGGTTTAATAACTCGATTAAAAACTATTATGAAAGTCAGAAAGTCACCTAATCAAAGTTTAAAGCCCCCCCTACAAGATCCTGAAGAAATTTTTGTCATTATTTTACTACTAAGCTCTTATTTTTAATTATCAACAATGAGCGCTAAAAGAGTATTGAGACGGTCGTCAATGTGAGTGCCAGTAAGATCCTCCATTCCGACCGTCCAATGGTGCATCTCAGTCGCCTCAATACGCTCCTAGCGCTCATTGTTAATAATTAAAAATAACAGCTCAGTGATACAATAATGACAAATATTTCTTCAGTACCTTGTAGGGGGGTCATTAAAATTTGATTTGGTGACTTTCTGACTGTATAATAATTTTTAACTGAGTTTTTAAGCCTTGAAAATGGCCATTTTCGCATTTTTCAAATTTTAAATCGCGTATAACTCGAGAACAATAAATTTCACAGAAAAATCACAAAATACCTCTTTTGCTATGAATGACCCAAATGATGTAAAAAAATGTCCGAGGTGAATTTCTTTTTGTGAATTTGTTTAAAAAATTGTTTAAACAATTTTTCGATTACGGTACCACCTGACACCCTGTGGATTGGTCCTCTTTTTGAGTAAGTTTGTGGAAAAGAATCGAACTGGAATAATTTACCTAACGGGGGCGACGATACAGCCTGGACTATAAATATCACGATTTGAACATAATATACAGTAACATTTAATTTCTAGAATCGGTTGTTTGTGTGAATCAACTTTTACTAAATGGCATTGGGAGAGTAGACTTTAACTAGTTGGAGTCTACTTTTACTAGTAAATGTTGAATAAAAATCTTCATTTTATATTTATAATCAACTTTTACTAAAACCAGCCGTTTGAGTCGACTCGAACTAGGAAAAGTCAACTCCAACTGGATAATCAACTTAAGCTGTAACATATACAATATATTTTTTATATATAGTTTTGTCATAATAATTGTTTTTGTCACGTTTGAATTTTGGAGGACTTATTTTTGTACTTTAGTTTATTAGGAATTTTAATAAACTTGTTAAAACAGAGTAACAATTCTCTTAATCCCTGAACCCATCTAGAATTGCAACAATAAACCTTAAAGAAATCTTCCTAATCGACCGGACTAAAATGTTACGGTGATGAAAAGTGTAGCGTTGGTAATGTTTCTTTTTATCTTTGCTGTTCTCGACGACCACAAAAGGAATATTAAAAGTAAATTATTCAGACACACTCTACTTGACTTGTCTCCTACGTCTTTGTGACGTTAAGGTTTTATAACACATGACATAAAAGGGGAAGACGTTTAAAAATTCAAGTCTTTTTCCTCTGCACCTTAACGTTTCAACTTTGGTTTCGGTTTACATAATTTAGAAAGAAAAATCTTCTGTCAGTTGTGAGGTAACAATTCTTTGATTTTTGTAAAGATCCTAATGAAGGATAGTTATCGAGATTCATTTCGTCTAATCAAAAAGTTGCAGTTAATGCTAAATAAAGTCGAGCGCACTTTATTGTGCAATAAAATCATTGAGGCATATTAAAGAAACAAACTAAATATACGGTTGCGTTTCGATTCAATTTGAGTCTCTTAGGGCCAATTTCTCATATCGAGTTCAACTCCAGTTTAACCTGAACTTCTAGTAAACGTCAGTTTAAAGTCAAAATCGTCTTTCTCAATTCGCACGTTCAACCGATGGCAGTTTAAACTTGAACGATGCTTGAACGGTGGAATTCGGCCGTTCAAAGATTTCAGAACTCAGTTCAGATGATTTCATGGACTACGCATGCGTTGTATTAACACGAAACGCTGTCATAATATATTTATTTGTCATTTATTATATTAAGCCTAACGATAAACGATAACATTATTTTTGTTTTTATAATATTTATTTATAATTATTAAAATGACTATTTGGCTATAAATACTTAAATTTAACTTTATTCAAAAACAGCATAAAAAAGGTAGTTCAAAATGGCGACAGTGTTTTACCTTTTGCCATCTATTGGCATTTCTCGAAAGCTGTAGAACGAACACTGACATGAACGTGCAATGAGAAATGCATACAAACAAAACCGAAGATCACCGGTGATCCTGGTTCAACTGAACCATAGATTACCGCAGGTATGAGAAATCGACCCTTATAGCCCGGCTACACGCACCGTCTTGCCTGAGAGCATGCCTGCACAGTCTGGTTTGTGCAAGTAAGAGCGTGTGTATGGAAGGCAAGACTGTATCGCGTACAGGCCTCCAAGCGCGGACTGTATCCTCCTCGACATGCTGAAGATTTTACCTGTGCAGTTTTTGGTTCTACAGTTTTACTTGCACGTGTGGACAGTAGTTCAGTCCGTTCTTCAGTACCGAAAAAGTTTTCCAGGTGGATAGACCAAGATGAGCGACATAAGAAGTGTTAGCGAACGGCTCCACGGGCGAGAAATTGACGCTAGCAGTAGCCGTAAAACGAAATTAAGGTTCCGCGGAACGGAATAAGAATAGCCGAACTGTACCGACTACAGGACTTGTGCGTAGTCGGTTCAGTTCGGCTATTCCTATTCCTTTCCGTGGAACCTTAAGTTCGTTTTACGGCTACTGCTAGCGTCAATTTCTCGCCCGTGGAGCCGTTCGCTTACGAAACAGTTTTTAACTGAATTTATAGAGTTATACAAATCTTTGCCGGCGTTATGGAAAGTAAAGTGTAAATCATATTCCGACAGAAATATGAAAAACGAAGCCTACGCTTTAATGGCAGAAAAATTATAAGAGGTAATATTTTATTTTTTTATTTTTTAATTGATTCTAAAATAGGGCATACTTTAAAATCAAACAATTTGTACCGTTTGGTATTTCATAAAGATTAACTATTATTTTTTCCAATATTGGTATACTATTATTGAAAACAGTTTATACAGTGCACTGGAATAACTGTTACAGCCCCCCTATTAACTTATTTATTTTTAGCAGATAAGAAAAACGCTCGGACAGGTCGATTTTTAAAATAATCAGAGTAGGTATATCATAGCATCAATGTTGAACTTTGCGTGATCCCTCCTCAGGTGACAGGCATAACTTTTTTTTAATGGGAAAGTACATCATGTGACACCTCATTTAAAAGATTTTGAAATACTTATTATAAAAATGAATAATACTTTAATCCTTTTTGAGAGCGTAGGCGCAAAATTTCGGTCGAATTCTTTCTAAACGCATTTATTTTTTTGAAACACTGAGAAAACTAATAAGTATTTTTTAAAAATTTAAACGCAAAATGATAGATTTCATGAAGTCCCTTGAAATAAACAAAAAGTATCTTTTGAATGATATATTTTAAATTAAAAATCAGACTAACTTTTCTCTTAGTTTTTCATCCCTGTGACTTATTAAAATAGACATTATAGAATTTCTCAGGGACTTTCTACCATCCATAATATTGTAGTATTTCATTCTGATGAATGCATTTCAAAATAATTCGACCGAAATTTTGCGCATACGCTTCAGGATCATCTCTCAAATCTTCGATTAAGTTAACATGTGAATGTATATTTCTCCGCAAGAGCCAATTTTTACTCCATTTACTTCTACGGCGTCATTGTTTTTTTATTAATAAACAATACAATAACGCTTCCATTAAAAAAACCTCTTCCGTGCTGCTCATCGTGTCGAATTGTGTTGCGCAGTCCAATTTTTTACGTGGCCTGCACGTGTGTACAACGTACGGTGTACAGTTATTTTGTTCCGTCATGCCTGCACAGTTTTGGACTGCACAGGCAAGACGGTGCGTGTAGCCGGGCTAACACATGTTTCTGGGTCTACCCATCATAAGAAACATGTTGAATATTAAAGAGATTGATAACATATTTGTAACTACAAGCATTTTAAGTAGATATAACAGAATAACTCATGGTTACCCTATTTCCAAATCAAGTCGCCCTTTAGGTGAATATTGTAACTGTGGTATATCCATAGCACATATAGCACTGTATAGCATCGTAGCACATATTATGGTAAATTTTACTAAATACAGGGTGCGCCAAACCTCTGGTCTTCTTTGATTACGGCTAAACTGTGAGATATACAAAAAAATGTTTATAACAAAACTAATGTGTATCAAGGAGGTCTATAATTTAAAATTGTTTTCAATTATACAGGGTGAGTCAGAACGACGGTATGAACCAAAGTTTTATTTTTTTAAATGGAACACCCCGTATATTAAATCATTTTTTAATATATTATTTAAAAATATGAAAAATTTGTATAAGGTCTTATAGGCCTAAAGTTAATAATTTTCAAAATATTTACATTTTTATTGAGAAAAATGGTAATATTTATAGGTTTGTGGATTATGTTTCCAAGGAAATAAAAATTTAGGTGATAGGTCAAAGTTTTTAGAATATAGTGTTATTTTTAAATAATTTAATATTTTTTACTTTTAGCCATAAAATATACAGTGTGATCACTATTTGCAAATACAAAATTTTCTCAATTTTTTTAAATGGCACACCCTGTATATTAGTTTTGCGTTTGGTAGTAAATATTACAACCTTTCTTTTGGTATAAGGTTGTATGTACCTAGCATGTTTAGTTTTGTAGATATTTTAAAAAAGTATAGATTTTACGTTTTTGCGGATTTTTTATTTAAAAATTTTTTTGCAAAAAAAAATAATTATAATCTGGTTTTAGAAACATACACTAAAATATAAAATATGAAAATAAAAACGTAATTAAAGATTAAAATAAATCGTATGCTAGTACAATTCAATTGAATTTAATAACTTTAAATTATTTTACAAAAAATATTTTACCTTATTAATGAATACATAAATTAGTTACTAAATTAAATAAACAACCAAATTTTAAATCAATCGTAGTAATTCTTCTACCGCAGCAACTTTCCTGTACCAAATTAATTGTTAGTTATATTGTATTTACGAGTAAGATCAGTTAATAACTTTTTAATTTACCTACATCTTGAGAACGTATAAAGTATGCTTTGAAACAAATGAACGTTATGGAAGTATATTAAGAAGTAAATAGTATCTATGTACCTACTCGTGTCACAAAAGCTGGTAATAATTTCTAATAGTTTCGCCCAAAACAAATGTCATATCCAAAAAATTTTCGGTTAAAAAATTAAAATTTAAAATATAAAAAATTGTTACAAAAATTTCAACTACAAAAGTATTACCAGTTTTTGTGACACCAGTAAATACTATTTATGTTAATAAATAATTTGGATGATACATTTAACATTTATTTGTTTCAAAGCATACTTTATAATAATTTTTATATTCTCAAGAAGTATGTAAGTAAATTTAAAAAGTAAATTAAAAGTTTAACTAAATACAATTTAACTAACAATTAATTTGGTACAGGAAAGTTGCTGTAGTAGAAAAATTACTACGGTTGATTTAAAATTTGGTTGTTTATTTAATTTAGTAACTAATTTATGCATTCATTAATATGGTAAAATATTTTTTGTAAAATAATTTAAAGTTATTAAATTCAATTGAGTTGTACTAGCATACGATTTATTTTAATCTTTAATTACGTTTTTATTTTCATATTTTATATTTTAGTGTATGTTTCTAAAACCAGATTATAATTATTTTTTTTGCAAAAAAAATTTTAAATAAAAAATCCGCAAACACGTAAAATCTATAGTTTTTTTAAAATATCTACAAAACGAAACATGCTAGGTACATACAACCTTATACCAAAAGAAAGGTTGTAATATTTACTACAAAACGCAAAACTAATATATAGGGTATCCCATTAAAAAAAATGAGAAAATTTTGTATTTGCAAATAGTGATCACACTGTATATTTTATGGCTAAAAGTAAAAAATATTAAATTATTTAAAAATAACACTATATTTTAAAAACTTTGACCTATCACCTAAATTTTTATTTCCTTGGACACATAATCCACAACCCTATAAATATTACCATTTTTCTCAATAAAAATGTAAATATTTCGAAAATTATTAACTTTAGGCCTATAAGACCTTATACAAATTTTTCATATTTTTAAATAATATATTCAAAAATGATTTAATATATAGGGTGTTCCATTTAAAAAAATAAAACTTTGGTTCATACCGTCGTTCTGACTCACCCTGTATAATTGAAAATAATTTTAAATTATAGACCTCTTTAATACACATTAGTTTTGTTATAAACATTTTTTTGTATATCTCATAGTTTAGCCTTAATCAAAGAAAACCAGAGGTTTGGCGCACCTTGTATATTAATAAGGTACGTTGTGGAAAAAAAATTGAGAGCAGTAAAATTGGAAAGCAACCAAGGGTGGATGACAGAGAAAATAATGAAGCTCACGTACTAAAAAAAGAAGAAAGAAATACCGATAACACGAATACAAGAAAATCCCCGCAATAGTCAGACAGAAGATGAGAACACACTATCACAGAAAATAATGTAATGAAATTAAAAACTATGAAAAAAAAACATGATAGCTTCCACCTGCAAAAGAAATTAAAAGAGATCTCTGGCCATAAACGGAAACAACTACTGAAAAGTTTAGAAGACAAAGAAGTATACAAGTATACAAAAAAAAGTTTGAGGTATGGAAAAGCTTAAACTGTGTTCTTTTGACAAGTCTAAGTAAAATATTGTGCTTATATAGGAATAGCTAGAGTTGATTGCAATGGTTATTTCATTCATAGAGATTCTGACTAATAGTCAAAGACTAATAACAGAAATAAAAATTACAGCGAAAATTACACTCACCCATTTGTATACTCGTCAATTATCGCTTGGTTTAAGCGATATTTGGATAGTAGAAATCGCAACTTGCACTGTCATGTTTTTAATTGTATAAAATAAAATAAAAAACTGGTTTAAATAACAAAAAAAAATGAAAATTACCCTCCTCCTTCGGAGTCGGGCTCTTTCACCAAAATATGAAAATGAACTCTAGTAGTTTTTAGGCAATACGCTTCAAGCAAAATTATCCACAATTTTGATGCACTTGTGTAATTACCTCCGATATTTTTTTTTTCGATAATTTCCCGTCGTCAATTATACGTCAGATGCCCTTCGTTGCTGGGCAAAAATACATTCAGTGACATTAATGACAATTAGTGTTTTACAACTTGTCACAGAGAACACCAAGAAACAGGTTTAGCAAATATTTAGGCGAAGATATCAATAAAATATTAGTTAAAATGATTTCAAAACACAGTTTTATTCATGAAATAATTTTACCGAATTACTCTCAAGCTCTTAAAGATTATCGATTTGTTTGCCCTCGTGACTGACATAATTTCACTCCCCTTCGGGTCGTGAAATTAAAAGTGTCAAAGTGTCACTCGGGATACAAATCGATAATTTTAGAGCTCTTATGTAATTACTACTGATAATTACATTTTACCATATTACATTTTAAGTATAAAAGAGTGTATAACCACTAAGTTGTTGAGGAGGTCATGTGTATGAAAGTTGAAGTTGAAATACTTGGACATGCTGTTGTAGACAGCAGACAAGATTTGGTTGAAAAGATCTGAGGGTGGATGTTTTATGCCATATCGTACATCTAATTCTGATTATTCTGAGTGTTTCTGCATTATTTCTATGTGCCTTATATGGTTCTGTGTATGGGAGTGTTCGTGTTATGTTGTGTATTGAGTTGCACATATGTATTGTGTATGATTAAAGACGCGCGTTTCACATTTTCTCATCCGCTATTGTTAATAGATTCTTGTTGTTCACTTCTTCTTTAACTAATGGCAAAAAAGTGTGCTGCATTCTGCTTATGGGTTTGCTACATATTTTTTTTATTTTGTAGGATGAGGACTGCTTCTTTGATTCTCTTTTTAATATATGTTTCCTTCATGATTTTTGACGCATCTTACTATTGTACTCTGTATTTATAGGCCCAGGCATGTTTGCATATCTGTGATGTGTCAGAAATATCGGCAAAGTACCGTTTTTGCACTATTTGGATTTGTTTTAATTGTCGAATGTTTAACAGAGGGTTAATCTTTAATGTGACGATATCTGGTACATGAATAAATTCTACCGACGATCGCGTGAATTTAGGAATTACATTTATTAATAGGAAACGGACATATAAGGAGAGGAAATCTCGCTCAGCTCGCCAGCGGAAAAGACATGTAGGGAAATACGATCAACGCTCGTAAAAGGATAGGTAAAAAGAAAACCGTCGGATTCGTTCAACACACCAAAACGACGGCGGAAAATAGTCGGGATAACAAACTCACCTCGTATACCTCGTTGTTGTTTAAAATGTCACTTCTAAATATTTAAATTGTATAAATTATGGTTGAAAATGGATAAAACAACTTCAAAATATCATGAAAATTCCCATATAAAACGAAGTCCCGCCAGAAAAATCCCATCGGAAGTTTTTGCAATCCTTTGTTGAATTGTATTAGAGATTTTTGTAGGTCCGATAAACAAAATTTAACGTTACTGAATTAGCGAGAAGAGGAGCCCAAATTTAAAGGCAGATGAGCGAACAAGAATGAACAAGATATTCGATTCCTTTTTGTAAACTTTAAGATAAATTCATGTTGTTTTATAATCTAAATTTAACTCTCACGCACAAGTTGTAGTCCATGTGACTAACAACTTCAGTGAGAAACTGGGTTTATTTAGTATGTACTAGGTTGCTACAAATAAACTCTAATATTATATTATATTATTATTATTATCTTGGAAACCCATAATTTTTAGAAAATGCACCCGAGTATGTTCCGGAGAGTGACATGAAAAAGAAAAATCAGTAAAACATTTTACTGGTACAAATTTCATACTTTATGAATACACCATTTGATATCTACACATTTTTTTTAATTCTACTCTTTTTCATCCTCTTATTTTTATATCTTGATATCTTTATTTTTTCTTATATATGTAAATTTTGGTTTTCCTCGAAGGCAGGGACGTCCATATGGGCAAGGTCGTGCCGTGCACGACGGCGCCAAGGCGGTAAAGGCGCCCTTTGACTCGGCAAAGTTAAATAAATATCCAATTCAAAACTAAATATTTTTTGAAGCAAAAAAAAACATTGCAAAAAATAACTTAGTCCACTCATTCCCAAACATTACTATTTCGTTACGTATATTATTAACTATAGGTACCGATTTCTGTAGCTTCAGCCGTTCTAGCTAAGCGTTTATTTGAAAAACAACGCATGTCCATTTTTCGAAAATTCGACTTTATGTATTGTTCTTATAGAATAGTAGTTTATTTCTCCAGTTCACACATTTGGTTCACATTGCATACATAATTTTGATAGTTTTAGAAAAACAACAGATGTCCATGCGTTTTTTTTTGTAAAAACAAACAACACTTGTCCCATCCTAGTCAACGGTAGTTGTAAGTGTGAATGATCTTATCCTTAAATTTATTAGTTGTGTGCATTCTTTGATAGTAATAATGTTTGTTTCTTTTGTATTAGAAAAAGTTCAGCATAACAGAAACTACTTATATGTACAACACAATATCTCTCTATTTTCGAATATATTATGGTAAGTTTGTACAATTATTTTGATATCCACATTCCTTCCAATGAATGCCTTAATAAAAGTAAGATTTGAAATAAATTAAAGCTGGACAGTTTTACTTGATTTTACAAAATTTTCATTTTTGGACAAGTGTCGTGCTTCAAATAAACGCTTCAATTACTTAAGATCTAGAATGGGTCAGGAACGGCTAGAAAATTTTACTATTATTTCTACAGAATCTGAGTTTTTAAAGGACCTGAATAATGAAAATCTAATTAATGAATTTATCAAAGGTAAAGCAAGAAAAGTTCAATTTCTATAAGAAATATCCGTTGGTTTTCATCATAATAAGTATATTTTCCGCAAATCGCCAGGAAATTTTGACATTCCTGTCAAAATTTCTTGAAGAAAAAGTCAGGACTTCCTTACTGTAAGGAAATGTCATTTCCTTACTGTAAGGAAATGATATTTCCGTACAGTTGTTAGTGTTCTACATAAATGATAGAAAATTATTAATAATCCATAAAACGTCTGTATGCATTTTCGTACTTTTCTCTTGATTTCTTTGGCAATAATTCTAATGAAGCAGTATTCACTGCCTCAACCAGCTCTGGAGGAGTCCCAGGAATGGAAATTTCATCATCACGTATCATTTTACTTTCGAGAACACCAGCAATTAAATTTATAAGCGTCAAGTTTGACAATTCAAGCTCAATACGTTTCCATAGTAACCCAAGTAATTTTATTACGAATTTCAAAGCACCATTTATTTGGGAATAAAATTATCGCGTTTTTTTTAAATCAATCAATATCTGTCGAATTTTAAACGATTTGCGGAAAAATAGTATGTTTACCTCGTAGGAAAAGCCACATTCCTGGACTCTGTGTTGCTAAGTCTCGGCTTGCGCCTCGACTTAGCAATCTTCACAGTCGTCCAGGAATGTTAAGCTTTTCCTACCCGGTAAACAATGTACTATTGTTTAAAAAATCGCAATATAAATATGTTCCATTTTTTGATCTTCAATCTTTTTTAATAATTTTAAGTAATGCTGTATAACTTTAACACAGTTTTTATTCTGTTCTGTTTTATTATGCAATATAGTTTTAAAAAAATTTTTTTAACAACTACTAGACTACTAGAAACAACAGAGATGAAAATACTTCGACGAATATCAGGCAAAAGTCTGTTGGATAGTGAGAGAAGCGAAACCATAAGAAGATCATGCAATGTAGAAGACATAAAATGGATGGGTGACAAAACGGAAACATGAGTGGAACGGACACATTAGTAGAATGGCAGAGGATAGGATAGTACGAATAGCACGAGATAAGTCACCAAATTAACGAAGAATTATTGGCAGACCAAGAAAAAGATGGTGCGATAATCTAAACAATTTAGGAGGCAAATATTGAAGAATAAACATGCTTTAAAGTCTCCATACAAGAAGGAAGAATAATATATTATTTTTTATAACAGTACTGTGTACTTATTATTTCCTTCAAAAAAATCTGGGTAGACGTAGAAAAAATTTCATAGTTTCCCACGTTGAAATGTGAAGGAGTGATTGATATTTCTACCCTGGTAATTTTGATAAAGGCGCTTATCAATATTTTGCACGACGGCGCCGAAGTTAATTGGCGCGTCCCTGCTCGAAGGCGAAATTTTCTATTGTCACCATTGCAGCATCAATCTACAAAAAACATAGCATTTCCAAATTGATCTTTTGATAAGAGAGATAAGGAAAAATGTGGAATAGCCATTGTTCAAATAAAACTACCATTTATTATCTTCTTTAAACGACCAACACATATTTATACACGGCAATAAAAAGCTATATTAACACTACGTTGGTTACAAAATATACTTTCTTTCTTCTCTCGCATCTTCAGAATTAAAGAAGATACCGTTTAACGACATTCTTCTTTTCTATGTTCGAAGTTAACAAAACTATTTACGACGTATTTCTCAATACACTTAAGATTTTTAGTCTTGATTAAATCATTAACAGGTGTACCACCGCTGATAGTGTATGCTTTGTTCGTTCGTAGAGCACAGTTTGAAAAAGGAAACACCTGAACATGACTGGATTAGGAAATATTAACGTCCTGATGGTCCGAGAGCTGTTAGACATTTTTGGGTAGGTATTGGAGGCAATCTGAAACTTTTTCAGGTAAGTCTTCCATGATAGCCTATTACAAAAATGTCGGTCTGATTAGAGAGTACCGGTCATCTTCCCCAAAAATCCCCCCAAAGTTAAAAAAGGGTAAAAATTTTTATTAATACAAAAAATATCTCTGAGGTGACTTTAAAGTAAATTCAAACATTCACAAATAAAGAGAATAAAGCCAGGCATTTGCGGGGATTTTAAGGAGGTATGAGCCAAATTTCGGCTCCAATGTTTTTTAAATGCATTAATTTTTTTCAAATCTTGAGAAAACTAATAAGTATCTTTGAAAAATTTAAACGCAGAATGAAAGATTACGTTATTCCATCATCAACCCGTACGCGTCCACTACTGGTCATAGGTCTCCCTCAGCTCTTTCCATTTATCTCTATTTTGTGCGGTTTGCATCCAGTTACCGTCGTTACCGATAACATGCTTCAAATCATCGGCCCATCTGGTTGGTGGGCGTCCTCTGCTCCGTAGTGCTTCTTCTCGCGGCCTCCACTCGACAATACGTTTTGTCCATCGGTTGTCTTGCAATCTGGCGACGTGTCCTGACCAACTACACTTAAGCGACGCGATTTTTTCGACAGCGTCTTTTGTTTTGTTCTACGGTGTATTTCTTCGTTTGGGATTCGGTCTAGGGGGACACCAGACATCTAAAGCTCCATAGCCCTCTGAGTTACGCGAATCTTGTTCACTACTTTTTTTGTTAGTGTTAATGTTTCGGCTCCATAAGTGAGTACAGACAACACTGGTCAAATATTTTCCTTTTGAGGCATATGGGCAAGTCCGATTTAAATACATACAGTACATTTAAATACATATGTATTTACATACAGTAAATACATACATACAGTTCAGTTTACCAAACGCTGCCCAGGCTAATCCTATGCGACGTGGGAGTTCGCACGTCTGGTTATCTCGTCCCAACCGAATTTCATGTCCCAAGTACTTATAAGATGCAGTCTGCTCAATATCCATTCCATCAACAACAATATTACGATTTAGCACCAGATAAGTCATTATTTGCGTCTTGTTGATGTTAATCTTTAGTCAGACCTCTAAGGAAGCGTAATATAATTTGTTCAACATTATTATTGCATCATCCATACGATCAGCTATAAGGACGATGTGATCTGCGAATCTCAAATGACTGAGCTTATGTCCATTTATATTGATACCATATTCGTTTAGATCTGCCTTCTTATATTATGTGTGTTCTAAAAGGGTTGTGAATAGATAAGTTATTATACCGAGGGCCAAAATGTTTATTTTAATAAGTTACAGGGGTGAAAAAAAGAGAAAATTTAGGGTGATTTTTAATTTTAAATATCTTATTCAAAAGAAACTTTTTGTTTATTCTAAGGAACTTTCGACCCTCGATAATAATGTAATCTTTCATCCTGCGTTTAAATTTTTCAAAAATATTTATTAGTTTTCCCTGGATTCGAAAAAAATGAATGCATTGAAAAAGCATTGGAGCCGAAATTTTGCGCCTACGCCCTTACCTGCGCAAGATGCTTGCATGGGAACCCCAGGATTATAATTCGAGGATTACATCTGAATCTATACTTACTTACTTATTAACCAGTATAAAATATTGAGCTATACATGTATTCTTACCGGACAGAGGGGTGTAATTTCTAAAATCGCTATAGGTAAGAGAAAGAAAGAACGTTGTGAGAAAGAAGGTATATCGATAGCTGTTTGCGTCCTCGATCGCAGCGATTCCATTCGTTCGAACAAAATCACGTGACCTGACGATACCCATAAAAAACCTGTTGTACCTCAAAAATTTGGAGTAACCCTTATAAACATTTCTCAGATATTTTTTTACATAGAAAAAGTTTATTATTTATAATATAATAAAAATAAAAATTCGATTTTTGTTGGTTTGAGAGGGAGATTGTTTTGTACAATCAGTTTAGTCCTGTCGCCAGGGGGGTACAACGGCCTCCTTAATTCAGATGGACTTACCCAAGTTTTTTTTATGTATTTTGATCCGCAGAACACAAATTTTTTTGGGTAACAGTTGATCAGGATGTCGATAAGATTGTTATAAACAAAGAACTTGAGGAATTACATAACAGCGATTTTTCGCAAAACAAAACATTTTTTTTGTATTTTTTGAGTGATTCTCAGCAAAAAATGGTCTTACAAGTTTTTTCGTAGGATGCATAGTTTTCGAGAAAAACGCGGTTGAACTTTAAAAAAATCGAAAAAGTGCAATTTTTGAACCCGAATAACTTTTGATTGAAAAATAAAATAGTAATTCTGCTTACTGCATTTGGAATTTCAAGTTAAATTCTATCGGTTTTGATTATTTACATTGCCAAAAATTAAGTTTTTATTTGTTAAACAAAGCCATAAACACATAGTGTTTCCCGTGCCCAATGCATGCGTTTTAATGTATAAGTCCGTCCGCTATAACTTTTCCCATGCGGTACGAATAATTTTCAATCAAATTAAGTCAAAACATAAATTTAAACGAACGTCGATGTGTATATACATTTTGTATACTGTATACTATATACTACACACATCGGCGTACGTTTCACTTTCTGTTTTGACTTAATTTGATTGAAAATGAATCGTACCGCATGGGAAAAGTTATAGGGGACGGACTATACGTAATCTACGTAGAAATTGTCTGTATGCGCGCCTACTCGTTGGATTTCAAATGAGAAATGCATTGAAAACATCATTCAATCATTATGTGTTTATAGCTTTGTTTAACAATAAAAAAAATTAAATTTTTTGCAATTTTTGCAAAAATTGCAATTTTTCGATTTTTTGAAAGTTCAACCGCGTATTATGTCGAAAACTATGCATTCTACGAAAAAACTTGTGAAAACATTTTTTGCTTAGAATGACCTAAACAATACAAAAAAAAAAGATTTGTTTTGAGAAAAATCGCTGTTATGTGATTCCTCAAGTTCTTTGTTTATAACAATCTTATCGACATCCGGATCGACTGTTATTCAAAAAATTCGTGTTCTACGGGGCAAACTACATAAAAAACTTGGGTAAGTCCATCTGAATTAAGGAGGCCGTTGTACCCCCACTGGCGACAGGACTATGCCTACATTTCTTCAAACTCTTTCTTACGTTTGACAAACTACAATGGAACCTCGATAAGTCAGATTAATCGGGACCGCGGCCGATCCAGGTTATCGAAAATCCGGGATAGCCGGAGAATATGGTAAAAATTAATAAAATACGGCATACTTACAGATAAGCTCCATTATAATTGTAAAAACATGAAATACATAAATGCACAGTACATCTAAATTACGTTGTCTACAGTATTATTTATTTCATGGTAAAAAACTCAGTCAAACTGAGAAAACGTTTGTTTTGTCTGATGAAAATCGGTGCGGGTTAGCGGGACTTCCGGGTTATCGGAGGCCGACTTATCGTGGTTCCATTGTGTAACCAAAAATGTCTAACAGCTCTCGGATTATAAGCATCGAGACGAAGTAACATTGTCGTTAATTTTTCATTTTAAAATGAGTTTTAGAGCTATGGCAATGTGTAGTTTCTGAGACCGTTATGAAAAAGAATTTTTTATTATAATTTATATCGTCGTGAACGGTAAATATTTAAAACAGAGAGCGATTTATCAGCTTTTTAACGAATTAAAATATTTTGTAAGACTATTATTGAAGTAGTGAATAGTGAATGTTAAAACATGCATCTAGATCAAGAGTTGAAAGAAAACCTAATCATAATGCTGAAGGCATTCTTGTTATAAGTAGAAATCTGGTTAGCACTGAAGCTGTGATAATTTTTTGATATCGATATGAATTAACACGCAACAGTCTATCAGCTTGATTCGACTTTTAGTCGCCAAAACAATTCTGCAAAAAACAATATATAAATATAAAACACTTAACTATGAGTGAACAAATATTATTTGCTTAACGGAAGTGTTTGGATAATTGGGGAAAAGCTAAAGATCAACAGATGGAGAACTCTTAGGTGAGTCTTAGGAATATGAATTGAGCGCGCAAAATATGAAGACCGACCACATTTTGTTAAGTTTAATGAGCTCACCTGAGACCGTTTTTTGTACTCCCCCTCCTTAGTTTTAGTGACAATAGTTTTATTATTATTAATGGTAATAATAGGTAGTGAGTCTAACACAACGAACTGTCAACACTGATGGAATGGCCCCGTCCCATTCAAACAGTGAAGCGAGATTGACTGCAACATACAAGAGAGTGGTCCTAGAGAGACAGAATTTTTCAGGTAAAATTTGCTATAACTACCACCAGAGTTGCCAGATGTGATTTTAAAAAAACCCCACTTAGAAAATGAAATTCCCTCAAATCACCCAAATTTACATTTTTGCCGCATTTTAATAAATTAGTAAACAAGAATTATACTACTTATCAACAGAGGGCCCTGGAAATAATTCATAGGTCCTATCTTATGTAAATGTTATGTAAATCCAAGTTAACCAAGTTCGAAATTGTAACAATAATAACTTAAGAGAACAACCCTTTCGCTTTTTTGGATTATAAAGCCAGACTTGTCGTTCTTCTTGAAACATCCAATTATTTAATAATTAAATAATTATTAATCCAATAATTTTAATGATGAAATTTATCTTAGGGCAAAAATTTATAGGGATTTACATAAAATTGGCTACAAATTAAGCAGGATTTGAAAAACTGAATTTTATTTCGTTTTATGGGGTTCTAGAACAAGCAAAACTTTTTATCAATAAAGACATTTTTCGCAAAAATTGAAAATAAAAAAGTTTTTCCTCTTGGGCACCCCATCCGTGGACACACTGTATACTACATACAATTTGTTTACCCATAACCATTGACGTATTAATAAAATAACCGACATATTGAACAATTGTCGTTAGGTCATTGTAATTACCCAATCAGAGGACGTATAACGTTTAAGCTGCGCCGGGTACCAAGATTTTGATGATTTCGCGCACATATAAATTTACTTCCAACGCGCCTAAAGAAGTATAACTTCAAAAATTTGCATATACCTAAGCAAGCTTGTAACTGAAATACTTACACTTACATTAAAAATTTAGGAAACATCATTGGTAGATATTTAAAACTAAATGAATGTTTTACTCTTGTTTTACTTCGCTTTTTACTGGCTCTATTTTCTCATGTCGGTTGTTCGCGAAGAAACAAAAATCCCCTTCAAAAGCAGCCCATCAAACTCACCGAGACTCCCTTTCATCTCCCGTAATTCCTCCTATTTGTTTGTTCCGTTACTAAATGCATTGGTATCTGATGAATTCTCATATAGCACTAAAAAGCGATAATCAGATATTCAGATAACATTGTACAAAGCTACCGAAATAATACGCATTAAAATCACAGTCGGATTAAGAGCATAACCTCTTTGAACACGTTCCGCCTCAGAAAATACACAGAGGGCGTTGGAAACAACTGCTAAGGGTTCGCGTCGCGTGACTCTATTGTTTGAATACACTCAATTAGTGAAAAGCATAAGTTTTATGACGAATGACGAAGCGACCCTACACGCAGTAGAGGTGGACGGATCGTGATTGTTTCCATAACATGTATTGACTTCAATTATTAATTTCTAATTCAGTTTACACCAGAAAATAAAGTGGTTTACTAAACTAACAGAAAAATTTGAAGTGACAGAAAGAGTGTGACAAGGAGATCCGTTATCATCATGGTTATTTAATGTAGTATTGGAAACGGTAATAAAAGAGGAGAATAGCAGTAATAACAGATCAGGTCACGTAAACTTACGTGCATAGAAATCGGCCCACTTAGAAATTTGGTCTTTTTGATGTCTTATATTTCCTAAATCTCTCAGCATATTTAAGTGATTTTTTGAACATATTATAGCTTGATTCTCTAGCAATACCACTGTAATAATATTGTTGCTAAACAGGTAAATTTTTATTGTATACCGGGTGTACCAATCAAACTGTGTTTATTTCTCAAAGTTCGCATCACCCTGTGGAATATTCTAGCATTTATAAAATACTGATCCCTTTAGATTCTGACCCTTTATATTCTTCAATTAATTTCTGATTTTTTGTAAATTTTCTAGAAGCCATGATATATTTTTAATCTCCATATCCATAGTTATCTGACTGCACTGCAGCATTTGACTTCTGTGATTTATTGCTGTTAAACTTTTACACCAAATCAACTAAAGGTCATGGTAAATATAGCCGAGCATTAATTAAACGTATTATGGACATAAAGTAAAGAGCAAAAAAAAACAGAAAAAAGTACGTCTTTGGTCTGGTCGACGCCAGGCCCCTTACATCGTCGGCCCTGGTAAAATGTACCGGCTGTACCGCCCTCCCGGCGGCCCTGCAAACGGGTAATATGATCCGTCATATTACACGTATGCGCGCTAATGGTGAATATTAAATTCTTAATTGGACGAGCCCAGGCACGAGGCGAGGACCGCAAATCAAGCGAGGGAGAAATATGTAATTTTCTCATGTGTTGTACACTGTACTTTTTCTATGGATGCGGTTTTGTCAAGCGTTCAAACTTCAAAATTAAATAATTTAGGTGCTTTTAGGTATAATATATTTATGCATAAATTGAAATAAAATACATATACATATAGGTATTTAATATTCTTAAAATGTATACAGGGTGAGTCATGAGGAACTGTACATACTCCTACCTCGTATAGAGGCTCCTATGGGGAATAACAAATGATCATTAAAAAGTGTCTGCTCCCATTGTTTAATAATACACAGGGCGAGCTTCGCATTTTGATAGAAATTTATATTAGTCATAATTGTTGAACGGTCAGATCGATGTGTCTCTTATTTTGGTCAATCGTTAACTATTACCACCTAATCAATGATTTATTCAAACTAGACAAAAATCAGGTCCGGCTTCAAAAAAATTAGTTCGTTTGGGTCTTAGAAAAAATTTCACCCTGTATACGCTTTTTGAAAACTATAATATGAATTTTACAAATTAGACAAATAAGCAATTAAAATGACATATTTATTTTTTCCCCACAGGATTACTTAATTTTTTATAAAAAAAATCAAATTTGACTATGAATTAAAAGTTTGGTAAAATGAACCATAGATTTAAAAAAATAACTTTTATTACAAAAATTAATGTTTTTTGAACAAATATTTAATTTATGTTACCACCTAATCAACTGATTTATTCAAACTAGAAAAAAATCAGGCCCGGATTTAAAAAATTAGTTCGTTTTGGTCTTAGAAAAAATTTCACCCTGTATACGCTTTCTGAAATTTCTAATATGAATTTTAGAAATTAGACAAATAGGCAATTAAAATGGCATATTTATTTTTTCCCCACACGATTGCTTAATTTTTTATTAAAAAATCAAATTTGTCAAAATCGGAATTTTAACCTAAAAATAAAAAAAAATAAATCACGGTTTAACTCGCTACAACTCTGTTCCAGTTTAATATTTTTTTTTCTGAAATTTTTACAGCACATATCTCTTACCATTGTGAAGACTATGAAAATTGTTGTAGACTTTCAGTCTTCTTCTCATAAAAGTTATGAATTTTTAAAAATGAAAGGTGCATATTCGTTAATTGCAAAGTTAAATCGCAAAAATTATGTGAAAAAATTTAAAATTTATCTATTTGATCACGTCTATGTTAAACTATAGAGTCCAAAGAGAAGTGTTATGGGTTTTAGATCTAGACGTGGTATAGAAAAAAAATTGTGAAGCTTTTAATTTTAAGAAAAACGTTGTTTAAATTTTTTTAATTTTTATGGTAAAATTCCGATTTTGACAAATTTGATTTTTTAATAAAAAAATAAGTAATCGTGTGGGGAAAAAATAAATACGCCATTTTAATTGCCTATTTGTCTAATTTGTAAAATTCATACTAGAGTTTTCAAAAAGCGTATACAGGGTGAAATTTTTTCTAAGGCTAAAATGAACTAATTTTTTTAAATCCGGGCCTGATTTTTTTCTAGTTTGAGTAAATCAGGTGATTGGGTGGTGACATAAATTAAATATTTGTTCAAAAAAAATTAATTTTTGTAATAAAAGTTATTTTTTTTAAATCTGGTTTCTAGTAAATATGGTTCACTTTACCAAACTTTTAATTATTCATAGTCAAATTTGATTTTTTTTATAAAAAATTAAGTAATCGTGTGGGGAAAAAATAAATTTTCCATTTTAATTGCCTATTTGTCTAATCTGTAAAATTCATATTAGAGTTTTCAAAAAGCGTATACAGGGTGAAATTTTTTCTAAGATTAAAATTAACTAATTTTTTTAAATCCGGGCCTGATTTTTTCTAGTTTGTATAAACCAGTTGATTGAGGGGTAACATAAATTACATATTTGTTCAAAAAAAATTAATTTTTGTAATAAAAGTTATTTTTTTTTTTAAATATATGGTTCACTTTACCAAACTTTTAATTCATAGTCAAATTTGATTTTTTTATAAAAAATTAAGTAATGGTGTGGGGAAAAAATAAATATGTCATTTTAATTGCTTATTTGTCTAATTTATTAAATTCATGTTATAGTTTCCAAAAAGCGTATACAGGGTGAAATTTTTTCTAATACCCAAACGAACTAATTTTTTTGAAGCCGGATGATTTTTTTCTAGTTTGAATAAATCAGTTTATAAGGTGGTAATAGTGTAATGATTGACCAAAATAAGAGACACATCGATCTGACCGTTTAAAAATTATGGCGAATACAAATGTCTGTCAAAATGCGAAACTCGCCCTGTATATTATTAAACAATGGGAGCAGACACTTTTTAATGGTCATTTGCTATTCCCCATAGGAGCCTCTATACGAGGTAGGAGTATGTACAGTTCCTCATGACTCACCCTGTATACCTTATTTTTAAAATTCTAATTAACAGTTATTTTTGAACAGTTTTGAAATTTAATTCCTGGTAAGTTTTGCTTTAACACATTTGTTTGACAACATTAATTGTGTTTGTATTGTGCATGTTACCATGAAAACAAAACTGCAATCATAGTATGGAAGACCGTAGGAGGACCCGTGAGAAAAAATATTTCTCACTGCAATGGCCGACTTTTCTCACTGCGTGAGGAAGTGTTCGTTTTGAATGTATGTAAGTAGTCAGAGAAGTTGCATATTGTATAGCAGCCATAGAAAAAATTCATTTCACTATTTAAATCTCTAATAATTATTGTTATATTATTCCTATATTAGATAAAATTTAATAAAATAGTATTTTGTGTGGCTAAAATAACCTGCTTATTTGTCTTCACATCTCTAGGTTCCGTCCTACACATGGAAGATTTTGTTGTTTGCTATTGAATCCTTCTTTTTGTCAGCGGAAAATCAGAGAGATTGGGAAATGGTTTCTACCTGAGAAGTTTTCCATCCTTTATGTTCTTATGTATTACTTATGGTCAAATTGAGTTGGTAAGAAAATAAGTGAAAGGCCTTATACGCCTTGTGAAACAGCAACACTGTATCGAATTATAAGCTTCTGGTTTATAATTAGCGTATATTATTGACAGGAGAATTGGTTAATCGTTTGAGAGTTTGCTAAAAATAGGCTGCCTGTTTTCTAGAATACAGAGAGTAGAGAAACTAGCATCAGGATATTTATTATTTGAAAAAATCTTTCTATTGTACCCCAAAAATCATTATTATGATAAAATACAAAATCAATGGGAAAATGTTTTCAATCACCAGCATAATTAATAAAGGATATAATCTAGCGTTCCCTAAATTTTTTATATTCGTTTAAAAATGAGTCTTAAAAATAGTTTACTTTCATTTATAAAAAACTGAAACCACATAATCAATCAAGATAACTAACCCGTTGATATTATACATTTCAGTTGACGTATTAATTCAGTTTTTATGATACATAATTTCTTTGTCTGATATTATCGTATCTCTTTGACCTTTATGCCCCTCAATTAGGATTGGGTGATGATGGAAGAAAAAGTTTCTATGATCAATTGGCGACTCACTTAAAAGATATTAAATAAGAAGGGAGCAATAATAGGTGACGATTCTACACATGATGGTTAATCCAAAAGAAAATATGAAGTGATATATAGAAAACTAGGCTTTAATTTAGATATTTAGATCTATGTTGATGGAGATTATGTATAAAATATCAAAATATGATAGAACTAGTAATAGCTCTAGATATTATTACCTATTTCAAAATAGAGAAAGTCAACTTATCAAGTACAAAAGTGGACAAAATCATTAGCAAAAACAGAGGAAATACGTGAATGCATCGACAATGTTAAACCTCAGAGTTTTTAAGTCAGTTAGTTTACGCTCTGACCACTGCGAAAGGAGGGAGTTTTATGTTTTATGTTTTTTTCCAGTAACTTATTATAAACATTTTTTAACGTTTTCAAAAACCTACTCGTATTTAGAAATGACTTTGTTTATTGTTACTTAATACTGTGCTGAAGCTATTTTCTTGTGATATCTTAATACAATATACTATTTTTACTGGGAATAAGCCACGATTTTACTTTAAAATAAGTTTTTTTGAGGTTTCGATTTTAACTTATGGTAGGGGAGCCCAAGCGGGGATTTTTGCAGTTACTCGAGCGCGTCAGATTATCATATGGAGATGAGGAGAAACTTGGTACCCTGCAGATGTACCTTTACCATACAGGGTGTTTAGTAAAGAATGGGCCAAAGCTAAACCTTAGATTCCTGAGGTTAAAATAGGTCGATTTAAGCTAACTTACCTTAGTACAAAAGTTGATAATAACCGAAATACAGGGTGTCAAATTTAAACTTTTATTTTATTCATTTTTGAAAATTCCCTGACAGGCATGGGACAACAACACGAAATTTGGTAAGTGATGCTGGTACTGTACAACCTACAAAATTATGTTAAACAAACGTTTCTGTATATTTCACAAATCTGACGATTTGAGCGGGGCGTAAGGAAATAGGTCAAAAAGTTTCACAAAAAAAGCGAATATTTCGCGAAATGTACGTCAGATCGAAAAACTAAAAAATACGTCTTCAATATTTTTCAAAAATCTATCGATTGGTACTAAACATGACCTCCCACGGAGAGCGGTGGGAGGTAAATTTAAAATTTCAAATACAAACCCCGCGATATTTCGCAAAATGTACATCAGATCGAAAAACTGCCAAATACACTTTCAAAATGTTTTTGAAAAATCTATCGAATGGTACCAAACACGACTCCCCACGGAGGTGGGATGGGGGGTGACTTTAAAATCCTAAATGGGACCCTCAAATTTTTATTGCAGATTTGGATTCTTTATGTAAAAATAAGCAACTTTTATTCGAGACAAAAACTATTGTTTGAAATGGAAAATTAAATTAAAAAATTGAAAGTCCCCACTAAAATGGAAAATTTTACCAAACTTTTTTTGGTTTTAGGTCCAAATAATCACAACTCAATAGATCCCCATAACGCTCGAGTGACTGCAAATTTGGAGCATTCTTTGCTCCCCTACCATTAGGAGTCGTTCTCAAAATACAAAACGTTAATTTTGATTAGTAGGGTATTATTATTATCCGGGTTTTTATAGCGTTATCTGCCTTCCGGTTCCTAGTTTCCAGCTTCGTCGACCGTTCCATTCGCCATGGTGAAGGTTCCTTTCTGATTTTGCCTTCTGAAGCCACCTAGCCAGGATTCTTTCGATTGTTTCTCTCGTCCTTCTCTCCCTTGGCCACCATTTTAAAATTTGTTTTGGCAGCCTGTCATCGTCCATTTTTTCTGCATGACCATATCAGATCAGCTCTCTCCTGTGAATTTCATCTATGATAGTTGACTTGACTCCTATAATATGTCTGATTGAGTCATTTTGTATTCTTTCATGCTTTGATTTTCTAGCTGACCTTCTCCAGTAGTCCATTTCCAATGCAAATAGGCATCGTTCCAGGAATTTAGTAAGCTGCCTTGTTTCGCATCTAGAGTTGCACAAGTTTGACTTGAATGTTTGAACTTGACTTGAGTTTGACTTAATTTCAAGTCAAACTCAAGTCAATCCTTCTGACAAATATTTCAAGTCAAGTCAAACTGGTCAATCATACAGGTTTGAAAATTCAAACTCTTTGTCAAACTAGTTTGAAAGAGTTTGAAAAATAATTTTTTTAGTACATACACTTTTTTGTCGAGGTAGACATGTTAGTTGCCAATTAAGATAAGAAAATTAATAATACAATGAGTGCCACATAAAAGTCAAAATCTTCAATGTGTTTTAATTTAAAACTTTTAAATGTCGATATTTATTTTTTTCGAATCCTGAGAAAACTAATAAGTATTTTTGAAAAGTTTAAACGCAGAATGAAAGATTGCGTTATTACCGAGGGCCGAAAGTCCCTTAGAATAAATAAAAAGTTTCTTTTGAATGAAATATTTGCAATTAATAATAACACTAAATGTTCCTTTTTATGTTCACTCCCGTAACTTATTAAAATAAACATTATAAAAGTTTTCAGGGATGTTCGTCCCTCAGAAATAATGTAATCTTTTATGCTGCGTTTAATTTTTTTTTTAAATTCTTATTAGTTTTCTCAGGATTTGAAAAAAATTAATACATTTAAAACACATTGAACATTTTGATAAGCGACATGTTACGCCTATGTCCTTAAGGGTTACAATAAAATAAGACTAGGTTTTTCAATGGACAACTCAAAATAAAATGATTTGGAATTTTTATGACTTTCGTTTAAAAAGTCATTTATTTATCTTAGGGCCAGTTCGAAAAAACATATGGCACCAAGCTGCTAGTTCACTCGAAAATATGTACCACTATACAAAAGTTAGTATTGCTGTATATTCGTTGGTATTTCTTTAAAATTCAAAACTAACCATAAGGTTATTAGACCTGGATCGCGTGTACCAAAACAAAGTTGATTAACAACGAGCTGAAAATTTGTTAATAGCTTAACGGTGTCTAGTCGGACAAATTTTGATGTACGGGAACACTGGAACAGGGGAAGTTTTAATTGTGGAACAGTTTAAAAATTTGGAACGTCAGATTACGAAAACGTCCCATGTATTTTGTCGGTCAGAACATCCAATTGATTCGTTATCCTTTCATTAAACTCTCATGCAAAAATCAGACTGCCATTACTAACCAACATGATTCCTGTCATTTGACATGTTCTTCGTGTTCCACTCATTAAAATGCCCAGTTGGTGGTAAACACCAGTCTGATTTTTGCATGAGAGTTTAATGAAATGGTAACAAATTAATTGGAAGGTCTGTCCAACAAAATACATGGAACGTTTACGTAGTCTGACGTTCCAAATTTTTAACCTTTTCCACAATTAACTTCTTCTGTTCCAGTGTTCCCATACATCAAAGTTTGTCTGACTAGACACCGTTAAGCTATTAACAAATTTTCAGCTTGCTATTAATCAACTTTTTTTTGGTACGCGGGATCCAGGTCTATATGGTTTTATATCTACAATTTAATTTTTTTCGGATACAGGCTACAAAAGGGTTTAAAGTTTAAAAAAATTAATGTATAATAATATGCATTAAGCTTTCTTAATAATTATCCTAACTGGCGCGTTTATTGGGTTTTATTTGTCTGTCTGCGGTTTAAATATCGTATCAGCCAATACATTTCTATGTTTATTGAAATTTGTCAAAAAAAATTTTTTGACCTTGTTGGGAAAGGGGGGAAATTTCCCCTACCCCTCCCCCTCCTCCCGTTGATCCGCCACTGAACAAATAAGGGCGTAGGCGGTCTCATTGAAAATTGAAAATAAACACGTTGCGTAATATTCAAACTTTTCAAACTGTTTGAAGATGTTTGAATTCAAGTCAAACCTAAAGATATCGAAATCAAGTCAAGTCAAACTTTTTTATACAAAAAGTTTGCTTTTCAAGTCAAGTCAAGTTTGTTGAGTAAAATCAAACTAGTTTGACTTGATGCATCTCTATTCGCATCCTTAGAATACTACATAAGATGGAGTTAAAGATGAGATGTTTTCTTTTCAATCACCCTTTTTCCTTTCACGATCCTTTGCTGTATCTTTTTTTCGGTGTGTCCATTCTTGTTGATTGTTGTTCCCAAACATATATTCGACACAGTTCTTGATTGTTTCATGTTCGTTGACCATTAGATCTTCTGCTTAACTCCGATGCATAAGTATGATGTTTTGTTTCTATTTAGAGAAAGGCCCCACTCTTCTTATGTTTGAAATAACCGTCTCGTCATGAATTCTAAATAATCTTCCTTGTCTGCTGCCAGAACCACTTGGTCGTCCGCAAAATGTAGAGTATACAATGTTGTATCGCCGTCAAGTTGGATTGCCATCCCTGAACAAGATCTCTTCCAGTGTTTTCTTGCTTCACTTGTAGACTTGAATATAATCATAGATTTGAAGGTACTTGTAAATAAAATTCTTCCTATTTTAATATTATCTCAATTATCTGCCTTACTCATAACGACAATTTCGACATTTTATAGACACTTTTCACTTTGAAGTTTAAGTGTGATCTCTGGGACGACTTTATTAGAGGAGAGTTCAATTGATTGTAGGATTTTAGCCTTAAAAACCTCTGTCAGATAAGTAAACATAACATGCGAGTGGTAAAACCACACAAAGAATTTAAAAAAATACAAAGGACCTAAATAAATTACTTAAGTTTCTACATTCTTTTCATAGATTTTTGTCAATATTAGCTTTTCGACTATTTTTTCAGTTGCGTTTATTGTGATGAACTAGATCACTAAAATATAGTGGTTCAAATATAGGACTTTTTCTCTGCATCTGCGTTTTAAAAGCCCCCATTTTATGTTATTTGTAGAAAAATACATTTTCCTCTATTTTCATCTTATAAAAATCAGTATTTTAACGACCAATTATCTCACCTTGTCAAAACATAAACAGCAACCAGTATATTTTATAATTTTTACGTTTTTATATCCCTAAGACTAAGAAGTTGTTCATTAACGTCCTTCCACTGTGAAGTATTAGCATTAAGAAAAAAGAGTCGTAAAAATACTTGGGTTTCACTTTTATTTTGAAAAGTATAAAATGGGTTTATTAAGATTAACAAGGAGACTTATTTTAAAGTTGATAGAAGCGAAGACGTTCGTTTAAGTGACATATTTTCTTGAAGATTTTAAACTCCGAACAGCTGGCTCGGTCCATTCCATTCATGTACCAGTTCAGGTTTATAATTAGAACGGAGATGAATATCGGGAGATACATTTAATTAGAGCGTTTATGGTTGTTCGAGAAATTACAGAATTTGAATATTCTTATAGTAATTTTCTTGAAAGATATTTATTTAGTAAATATATAAAAGATCACGTCAAAGAGACTAACGAGATAGTTAATAGCGGAAAACAATATTTTTAATCGATACATCCTGAAGAATAATTTTATTTAAACACTGAATGTCCTGTCAAGGGCGGATCCAGGACCGATTTTCGGGAGGGGCCATGAACTTGTTGTTGGGGGGATACTTTTCTGGGGAATTTTTTTTTAAATTAGGGTTGAAATAATGAGTTTTAACCCACCTTTCACACACTTTTGAATGTCACAAAGACATTTGCATCACAAACGTCAAGTACATTTGTTACATCATCTGGCAATGGAATATTGTTTGTTTATGTGTCACCAATGTCCATGATGTGAAATACGTCAAAAAACTGAAGGAAAAATTCGATTTTTTTCTTCGTTTTTTGATTATAACTTTAAAAGTATTAATTTCCGAAAAAAGTTGTACTGACATAAAAGTTGCGTAATTAAATTTCCTACAATATAGAATTGGTTAAGAATTTAAAAAATAGTCACCCTTGTTGCAAAATAGCAATAATTGCAAAAAACCATACAAAAACAAATACATATTCGCATTTTACATTTTTCCTTTATATTTCACCCAGAAAAACTTTATGATACGGTATATGATATGAAATTTCATTAAGATCGGTTCAATAGATTTTGCAAAATAAATTTTTCAATCCAGTTTTCGCAAAAAAAATTCATTATTTCAAAATGTTACAGGACTGAAAATAAAGCAGGTAGCAAGTTGAATTTTTTTTGCGTATAGAAGTGTACTGTACCTTTCATTTGCAATTTGCGAAACTAAAATCGATTAACTACCACGGCGTCAGGAATTTTTTTAAATAAACCTTAATTATTGGTGCTACGCGCAGGACAGCGGATAGTTTGCTCTGATTGGGCATTCCAATGACCTTTGATAATGATTGATACATTTTAATTTTCATTTTGATACAAATAAATAAATTTGTTTATTGCAAAATAAAAACACATACGCTATCCTTTGAAATAACGCTTTTTTTAGCAAAAACGTTCTTTGTTCATATATTTTAACTTAGAGAATAAAATTTTATTATTTTTAAACATATGCAATTGTTTAAACAATATTTCACAAACAATAATAAAATTAGTTTCATTTTTGTGGAATTAAAAAATTAAAATACAACAAAATATAGAGTAAGAAAATAATATATTAGATAAAGATTGGAAGACATTTTGGTGGAAATCAACTTGTGTAAATCGAACACCGCTGTCCTGCGCGTAGCACCAATAATTAATGTTTATTGAAAAAAATTCCTGACGCCGTGGTAGTTAATTGATTTTAGTTTTGCAAATTGCAAATGAAAGGTACAGTACACTTCTATACGCAAAAAAAATTCAACTTGCTCTCTGCTTTATTTTCAGTCCTGCAACATTTAAAAAAAAATGAATTTTTTTGCGAAAGCTGGATTGCAAAATTTATTTTGCAAAATCTATTAAACCGATCTTAATTAAATGTACAGTGTTGTTTTACTATATCATAAAGTTTTTCTGGGTAAAATATGAAGGTCCTAAGTGTAGCATAAATGGTTAAAAAACGTAAAATGCGAATACAGTAGAATCCCGATTATCCGTGCTCCTCGGGACCGAAGGGCACGGATAATTGAAAAGCACGGATAATCCGAACATGTATTTCTTATATATAATACATATGTACGTATACACATACATATGTACCTACCATAAAAAATAACAGAAAAAAATAAATCTTTCATTATGAGTCTCTCTTTCGTCATATAGAGTTTCCGTCAAGTGATTTACGATGACGATATTTTGATAAAACCTCAAAAACGCAACTTGAGTAATAGAAAATCATAGCACGGATAATCCGCAGCACGGATAATCCGCACCCGGATAATCGGGGTTCTACTGTACTTGTCTTTGTATGTTTTTTTTTCGCAAATATTGCTATTTTGCAACAAGGGTGACTATTTTTTTTAATTTTTACCCAATTCTATATTGTAGGAAATTTAGATACGCAACTTTTATGTCAGTACAACTTTTCTCAGAAATGAATAGTTTTAAAATTATAATCAAAAAACCAATAAAAAAATCGAATTTTTCCTTCACATTTTGATTATTTAAACAATGTTCCGGACCATTTTGAATGGGAGGATAACTCAAATATTATTATTTGAGTTATTTTCAAGCAATTTCTGCAAAAAAATTTGAGTCACCTCTCAACGTCCATCTCAAAACAGATGCGCCCTGGACTATAGTCATTTCTTGAAAGATGTTTTGGAAATACCGCATTTAAGTAAATATCTAAAAGATCACGTCAAAGAGACTAACGAGATAGTTAATAGCGAAAACAATATTTTGAATCGATACAATCTGAATAGAGATGCATCAAGTCAAACTTAGTTTGATTTTATTCAACAAACTTGACTTGACTTGAAAACCAAACTTTTTTTGTAAAAATGTTTGACTTGACTTGATTTCGATATCTTTAGGTTTGACTTGAAATCAAACTTATTCAAACAGTTTGAAGTTTGAATATCGTATTGGGCAACGTGTTTGTTTCCAATTCTAATTGAGAGTGTACCGTACCGACTCTTGTTTTGACTTATTTGGATAGGTCTGAATCTGTACTCTGCTACTTTGCAAATTAGTTTGTAGTTCATATTAAGAAGTCTATGATTGGCTTGTTTATTACGTTTCTTTTGAAGTGTGTGCTTTGTGAAATAATATCTAACCTGAATATTTTTCGGCTCAGAATAAGTACCGGAACAAATTGAGTCTGATTTTGGAGGTTCTTACTGCAAAAATTAAGAGAAAAAGATCTGTAGTCGAAGCAAAATTAATTACGAAAAATAAATATACTGATTTATTTGATTTTGCGGCAAGTTATTTCAAAACAATGAAAATTGCAAAGTGCATATTTGTATTATGTAAAAATAAAGAACAGCCGTATAAAATGACAAATAGTGAACTACATAATTATTTAAGACGAAATTGCAAAGTCGCAAAAAATTCATTAAACCTAATCTATCAAAATATAATATTTTGTTGTTCCTTCAAAAATTTTTGTTAAAGTAGATAAAATTACACTTGGTATAATAAAAAAACTACCCAACGAATTCTTTGTTTTAATCTAGCAACACTCAAATAGAAATAAGTATAAAAAAAGTGATATCGATAAAACGAAACTTGCCAGCAAGCAATTCTAAGCGTACAGGAATCATTTTTAAGAAATTTACGACCCTATTTTGATTACAATCGCCACCTGTATCAAGTTAGTTTTATATGGCACTCATTGTGTTATTAATTTTCTTAACTTAATTGGCAACTAACATGTCTATCTCGACAAAAAATTATATCTACTAAATAAATTATTTTTCAAACTCTTTCAAACTAGTTCGACAAACAGTTTGAATTTTCAAACCTGTATGATTGACCAGTTTGACTTGACTTGAATTTTTTGTCAGAAGGATTGACTTGAAATTAAGTCAAACTCAAGTCAATTTCAAACATTCAAGTCAAACTTGTGCAACTCTAAACCTGAAGAATAATTTTATTTAAACACTGAATGTCCTGTGGCTTTCAGCTATCTTCTAAGGTGATTTACTTCTATGGAAAATTGGTGTCTATTTTCATCTATTATTATTAATTATTATTTTATCATTCAGCCTCAAAAGTCCAATGCTGAACACATTCCTCTTCCCTAGGTCTTCATTCCAATAACCTCTATGTCCATCGCCCATTTGTCATTCTGGCTATGCTTACTGCCCATCTCCACTTCAGTCTGGCTATTACTACCTAAATCGTCCGATCCAAATTTTATCCTCCTTGTGTTTGTTTTATAAATTTGTGCAATCAGAGGTAGTTTTCACCCTTAAAAATGAATTTCTAAAGGTTGGTAAATGTCAACAATTATACTTAGAGCATCAGACAATCATTATTCAATTCATCTGGAGCAAATTTTACTCTTTTTAAGCTTATTTTATAGATATTGGAAATAAGGGGTAGTTTTCACCCTTAAAAAATAAAAAGCGCCCGTCAGCAAAATATAGATTTAAAAGTAGAAGGTAAGTTGAACATAATCCTAAATTTCTATGCAAATCGGCCTTTTCCGAAAATTTTGCCAGGTTTTGTCCTATTTTAAGTTTGGTATCCTGGACTACTAGGGGAAGATTTAAAACGAAAATAAATAGAAAAATAATAATGATGAATAATTGTATATAGAATTTATAAAAATAACATTTACTTGTCAGTTACAAAGAGCTGTTTATTTCTATAAATAAATAAATCACATGTAATAACTGAGGGATTAATAACTTTGTGCTCAAATCAGCTCCAGGTCACCACACACCACTCTTCCCGTAATCAACCGCAAAACCCACGCTTAAGTACACTATTATTGCAATACAACAAATACCGTACAACCCCTCGAAGTCGCTTAAAGGGGTATTAGTTTGTATTGTTCACGTGCGGAGTTGTTTGCGACACGTGTCAGCGTCGCAGCCACACCGCTGATTACCAATTATGATGTTCAATTGCTTTGCCAACCCACATTGAGGTTAGAAATCGAACAAAATAAGTTCCGATTCCCGGGAGATAAAGGGAAATCGAAACAAAAACTTTGTGTCTTCCTTTCTCTTTGAAGTTTCGTATTATTAGTTTCATCGGGATTAGATTTGTATTTGTATTTGTTTGCGAGTGAGGGTTGATAACATACCAGGATTAAAATCCACTGTAATACAGTCCTCTCGTAAGTATTAATCAGATTACGTGGGTAAGATATGTTTTAATACTGTTCTACAACTATTTTTTTAAAAATTTAAAGACTGAAAAAGTTTTGTACACACTTATGACAATAGGTGAACAGGGAAAGTGTACTTTTGAAGTGTGTAAAACAAATAAATCCTAGCTGAGCGCTTTCGGCTTATAAAGCCATCTTCGGAGCTATGCTACAATAGAAAGGTCTCTAATGAATAATTGATCTTAGAATTCAAAAGTTTAACTTACGTCTGACGTCAAAAGGTTCAAAATACCACTATGAAGAGAGATGGATCCCATGTACGATATACAAAAAATACTTCTATTACTTGTGCAGTTTTTTAATGATGAAAAAATTTAGAAAAAACCTTGTCTGTCTGTTGAAAAAAGGAGGTCAATTCTTGCTGTTCTTAGTCGAAAAAGTTGAAAAAACATATATATTACAAGCACAAAAGACTTGTGACAATCACGAAAAACTACATTACATATAACAAAAATTTGATCATGGTAAGGTCGAGAGACCTTACCATCTGATGTGTGATGTGTCAGTATGAAGAATGGCGGAATGGCGGCATGTAGTCTGGTGGATTTTAATGACAGCTGACATAGATAGTGTGTGCTGGTAAAGATACTTTCACCTTTTCTCATAACAAGTGACAGTTGACATATGACATTTTAGCAATCGAATTGAACAACTTTTCAACATGGTCTGTAGTTACATAAATCTAGTTTTTTAAATTATAATGAAATACATATTATTGAAAAAAGACGACTTAAGTTCCAAGATAAATCAGTTGACAAGTTATCCTTAAAAAAAGTGAACTCGGATCTTTTTTAAAAAATTTAATATAGGATGTAAAGAAGCACGATGGTGAAGTTTTCCATATTATTGGATAAGTCACAAATTTCATTAGGTGCACTATGGGTGTATCGAACATGGAAAATAAAATTAATTAAAAATGAATTTTTTGAGAATATGGTTTTCTAAAGAATAAGCTGCTAAATGATTGATTACAATTATTGATTTATAATGATAATATTTAGTAAAGAATTAAAAAGTTTTTCAAAAAATGTTTGATTTTGATTGCATGAGGTCAAACTTCTTCCTCTAGAGCCTCCCACAAGAGTCTGAATAGAGGTTTATAGTTGTAATTAAGATTGATTTGTGTATTTAAGCAAAAATCAGGATTAAGTTTCATTTCTTTAGTTATCTCTAGATCTTCTAAAAGGTTCATTTGTCTATAGTTTTTAGTTGGTATGTTATGTAAAATTGTACTGTTTTTGAAAGGAGAGAAGGAATGGTTGCTAAATTTAACGTAATAACCAAAGTTTGATTTTTCTGGATTGCTGAGATGTTCCTTGATCCTCTGAGAAAGAGTCCTCATAGTTCTGCCCACATAAGTCATGTTACAATCCTCAAAAGACAGCTTATAAATACCACTTTTATTTAGTTTGTAGATTTTATCTTTGGTGTGGCTGAAGATGGACTTAATGTTATTTTTGGTTTTGAAGGAGATGTTTAGGTTACTGACTTTATTACAAAGTAATCTTGATACTTTTTCTGAAATTGGCCCTAAGTAGGATAAGGATCTATAAATAGATGTAGTGTTGGATTTAAAAAATAGGAACTATTTTTTTGTAGAGTTTTAATATTATCTACTATTTTAATATACAGTGTGTAACAAAAAGGTAGATCAAAATTAAAAATACTTCGATTGAATCTAACCATACCTCAGTACAAATATGCACATAAAAAAAAGTTACAGCCCATTAAAGTTACAAATTGAAAATCGATTTTTTTCAATATATCAAAAACTGTTAAAGATTTTATATTAAAAATAGACATGTGACCTTCTTATATTATGGCAGGAACATCTTAAAAAAATAGTGAAATTTAAAAATTTGTGTATACCCCTCCCAAATGTTTGTGTACGTTCGAATTAAATCATTACTGTGGTACCATTAGTTTAACACAATGTTTTTAAAGCTTTTTGCCCTTTACTACTGTTTCGATAAGCCAGTTTTTCTAGCCTTATGAAAGTTCTTTCAAACAAATTAACCGAATTTAATTATTGAACATAAAAAAGAAAATATGTGTGCCTTTAACTAAACAACAATATCTATTGGTAGCAAGGTATAGTCGGCTCGGAAATCAGCTAGAAAATTTAAACCCAACATGTATAAAAAAATTCAGTTTAGCAACATTGTGTGAATCCCATTGTGTGAATCCCGTAATTTAGTCCAGGCAAATTAATACGAGCTATTTAACCAAAATAGCGTTTCAAAAATGATGATTTGAATAGTTTGCTGTTTTGTCCTTAAAAGTAGAAAAAAGTTTAATTTTTCTTGCTTAATATTTTATTTTCTAATAATTATTTAAGCTGTACTAATATGCAAGATGACTACTAAAGACTAATTTACATGATTAATGGGATGTTAAAATATCGGCAAACTCTTATCTTTAAAGCGGCGAATTTCTTTATCGAATTTCTTAAACATTTAGACCAAACATTGATACCGCCACTTTTTTGCGCATTCTGACAATTGTTCTGTTTCTACTATAATAGATTTTTTCAATAAACTTTTGTCGTGCGTCATACCAATATAACTCGATATTTCTTGCCTAAGCGCCTCCCTTTTCTTGTCTTCCTCTCATCTCATCAGAATTTTCATTTCCGCCTCATGCATTCACTATTCACTGTTACGTATTTCTTTTAAACAGTCCAACATTCATTGCCGTACATCATAGCTCCTTATGGCAGTTTTATAGAATTTGTCTTTGCGCAAAATTTTATAGAATTTTCGGAAGTAAAAAAATCTCTAAAACAAATCAGGAGCGTCATTTGAAATTTTGATAGGGGGGGGGGCAAGCATTATATATACAATACATTTATATGCAAACATAATACAAAATTGATCTATTTTTTGTAAATTTCAGTAATTTTCAGGGTCAGGGGGGGGGGGGGGGGAAATGCCCCCCTGCCCCCTATCAAAGACGCCCCTGAAACAAATGTTCCAAATCTTAGATTTAGTAAGACGGTGTACTAGATTACTTTGATGTTACTAAAGTAACTCAGTGTACATACTTAAAAATGTTATTAAATGATGAATGAACTGGGTATGATAAATCAAGGGGGCTGCCAACAAATTTTTGTGTAAAAAGGAGTCCACTATCTAAGAAAGTTTGGGAATTTAAGAGAGACGAGTGTGTAAAAATATTAATTCTGTTACCACATTCTGCTATTTAGAATTAAAATTTAAAATAAAAATGTATACCATTTTTATTCAGTTGCAATGCGAAGCCAAAACTGTCTTAATTTTTACTAAGGTTAGAGGGCGCAACCAGCACAGGGTGCTGGTTAAAGGACAATAACTTATGCACCACTTCATTACAGCAGGATAATGCAACGTTGGTATTTAATCACATTTTCCCGCTTACTTAAAATCCAGAAAAACCTAGACACTAATGTAGCGCATATATCTTGGTTAAATATGGAAAGAAAATATGAGAAGAAAGAATTGTGTAATTGGCTTATAAATGGCGCAAGTAAAAAATGTTTTCTTCCTATTAAACAGCTTTACCAAAACTTTGATGGTGCATTAGATGTTCCCTTTGATTTAGCAATGTTCTTAAATGGCGAATGAACTTGGGACTGGGGGAGTAACAAGTATGATAAGGTACCTAAGTTTAGGAAATAGTATGATATAATTGATCCAAATAATGCCATAACCCAGACATCCAAAGTGAAACATATCCTCCAACACCAAATTGTTCTATCTGGTCCACATAATGTTCAGAAAAAAGTCACACCATTTTGAGCGTCGGGTTTGGGGGGTAGAGGAGGGAGAAATCGGTAAATTCGAACTTTTTTTAGGTTTTTCGTCAATATTTCTAAAACTATGCGGTTCAGCATAAACAACCTTCTATACAAAAATGTTCTACATTAAATTTGCAATAAAAAAGGTCCTATGCATAATCCCTCTAAAATGAACGGTTCCAAAGTTACGGAGGTAGTCCGTAATTGGTCCAAAAAGGCCTAACCCAGACATCTAAAGTAAAACTTTTCCTCCAATGCCAAATTGTTCTATATGGTCCACCTATTGTTTAGTAAAAAGTTACACCATTTTGAGCGTCCGGTTTGGGGGGAGATGGGGGAGAAGTCGGTAAATTAGTAGTTTTTTTACGTTTTTCGTCAATATTTCTAAAACTATGCTTTAGCGTAATTAATGGTCTATATTAAAGTGTTCTACATAAAATTTAAAACAAAAAAGGCCGTATACATAATTGTTATAAAATCAACGGTTCCAGAGTTACGCAGGGTGAAAGTGGAGATTTTCGATACTTTTTATATTATCTGGGCAATTGATGATGATTTTGGGTGGTGAGGTTGACGTTTCTTCAAGGGTTTATCACTAACATATCATCGGCCACTGAAATAGTAAATTTTATTTACAAAACACAATCCTGTTAAAGAAAATTTCTGTAAATTGCCCAAAGAATATAAAAAGTATCGAAAACATCCACTTTTTACCCTCCGTAACTCTGGAACCGTTGATTTTATAACAATTATGTATCGGACCTTTTTTGTTTTAAATTTCACGTAGAACATTCTTGTATAGAACATTGTTTACGCTAAAGCATAGTTTTAGAAATATTGACGAAAAACCTAAAAAACTACTAATTTACCGAATTTTCCCCCATCTCCCCCCCAAACAGGACGCTTAAAATGGTGCAAATTTTTAACTGAACAATAGGTGGACCATATAGAACAATTTGGCGTTGGAGGAAAACTTTTACTTTAGATGTCTGGGTTAGTCCTTTTTTTGGACCAATTATACTATACTACCTCCGTAACTTTTGAACCGTTCATTTTAGAAGGAGTATAGCACCTTTTTTATTTTACATTTAATGTAGAACATTTTTGTATAGAAGGTTGTTCATGCTAAACCGCATAGTTTTAGAAATATTGACGAAAAACCTAAAAAAACTACGAATTTACCGATTTCTCCCCCCTCTACCCCCCAAACCCGACGCTCAAAATGGTGTGACTTTTTTCTGAACATTATGTGGACCAGATAGAACAATTTGGTGTTGGAGGATAACTTTCACTTTGGATGTCTGGGTTTGGGTCTAGTTATACCATACTACACTGATTTACACTGATTTAATGGAGACGATTGTGTATTAATTTTATTATCACATTCTGTTTTTAACATTAAAATTTATTTCATGAATGTGTTATTTATGAAATACATACTGTCAACGAATCTATACACAAAAGTACCAAATTCATAAACCCAGATAATGTAAATCAAGAAGAAGAATCGCAAATAAAATGGAATGCCACAGTTCCGAAGAGAGCAGAGAAAGAAAGAAAAATGCACTTTAAAAGACAAAAAGTCTGTGAAATGATTCCCAATAAAAAAAGGCGCATTCGACTCCCCTGAATAGAGCTCTATTAAAACTTCTGGCACTAGTAAAGTAAAGGAAAAAAAATGAATAATCCGAACACAATTACGCGAACTGTGAGTGGATCGAATCACATGGCTGGCGAAACGTATTATGAAGGCAAGTGCGCATTATTTCATAAGAGCAGTCGCTTGTTTGTTCAAAACAATATGGCCTTTCATGCCGCACCGACCACTTGACTGTTTTATTATTATTGAAAGTTATTAAAAGGCTGGAATAGACGGAGTAGAGGCAGCCACGAATTTTAATTGGGAGAAATATCGCATCTTAATCATGGTTTTCTCTTTTATATTTCACTCAAGAATGCTAGAAAAAGTCAATGCTCGGACCTTCGTTCGGTTATTGTACAGGTTCCATTATGGGAGTCGAGGAGATAAGAAGAGGGATTTGAAGGATTTGAATAATTAAATTGTTCGTTATTTACCATGAAACGAGTCGGCTACGTCAAGAGTAATGTTGATTACAGTTGTGGTGCTTTTAGTATAAATTCAATAAGAACTTTTACTGCTCGTTTAATTTATTTTTCTATAAGTTTATGATTTTTATTACCTGTGAAAAAAATGATACATTTTTTATCCTACAAATTAATCATTGTTGCAGGTTCGCAACTTGTTATAAATATGAAATAATAAATATTAAATCTCTCTCTCTCTCTCTCTCCTGTCGTTTCCCCATTACTGAGGATCGTGATTTCTTCCAATATTCCTAACAATGTTTCTCCATTGGTCTCTATCTTCAGCTGCTCTAAGAGCTTCGCAGAATGAGTTTCCAGCTGAATGCTTTATTTGGTCAGACCATCTAGTTGGTGATCGTCCTCTTGATCTTCTCCCCGGAACGTTTCCAGAAACAATTAATCTCTCCAAACTGTCGTCACCTCTGCGAACCACGTGACCAAAGAATTGCAGAATTCGTTGCAGACATATTGTGGACAGCCTTTTTTTAATATTGAGTTGGTTTAGAATGGAAACGTTTGTCCTATGAGCTGTCCAAGGTAAGCGCAGCATTCTTCTCCAGCACCACATCTTGATATTTTGAGAGATGGATCTGTGATCATATTTTGCATTTTTTGCCATATCAATACGTCTCCGAACTTCTGCTTCACAGTTACCATCGTTAGTTATACTAGACCCGAGATAGACAAAGGTGTTTACTATCTGGTATTCCTGTAATATGTTAGTCAGTTGAATAGTGTCAAATCTGTCGACCACCATTATTTTTGTCTTAGCTTTATTGATTTTCAGACCAACTTTATTGCTTTCGTACTCAACTCTTCGCAGAAGATCAAACATTTCTTGCTCATTTGCTGCTATAAGTGTAGTGTCATCAGCAAATCTTAAATTAAAGATTTTCCTACCAGCTACTGTTACTCCACCGGCCCATCCTTCTAAAACCATCCTTATGACATGTTCACCATAAATGTTAAATAAGTCAGGTGACAACACGCATCCTTGTCTAACACCTCTCTCGGTCTTGAATTGGTTTGAGAACGTCTGATCTAGTCCGATCTTAATGAAATTTACAGTATTGTTTTATTGTATCATAAAGTTTTTCTGTTGAAATACTTGTTTTTTTTATGGTTTTTTCGAAATTATTGCTGTTTTGCAACAAGGGTGACAATTTTTAAAATTTTCAGTTAATCCTATATTGTAGGAAATTTAATTACGCAACTTTTACTTTTATGTAGGTGAAACTTTTCTCGAAAATGAATATGTACTTTTAAAGTTATAATCAAAAAACCAAGAAAAAAATCGATTTTTTTCTTCATTTTTTGACATTTTGATTATTTAAACAATGTTCCGGACCTTTTTGAGTGGGAGGATAACTCAAATATTATTATATGGGTTATTTTCAAGCAATTTCTGCAAAAAAATGTGAGTCACCTTTCAACATCCAAATGTACTAATATTTTTACAGATGCGTCCTGGACTATACAACAGACATTTCCTATTTCGAATACTGTGTAAGGGTTAAGACGTTTTATTTGTTGTATAAATATATTTTTTGTCACAAATTGAATGAGGAATTCAATTTTAATTTGAAATATCTCAGTGGCGTACTATTTTTTTTCTTACTAAAATTTATAAATTTTTTTCTTCAATGCCCTGTACCTTGAAAATGGATGTTACAAAAATGTTTTACTAAACAAACCCCAATTCCTTTTCAGTCTGTTACCTATGCTAGAGACAGTGTTACCTTTTTCTGAAATACCCTGTATGTCAGGCCCAGAACTAATTGAATGATAGGAATATTGAACATACTTCGAAATTCAGCAATTATTTTGAGTTTAACACGAAGGATGGTATCTCAATGAGAAGTATATAAGATTATTTTTTAAATTGTATAGATTTCTTCGCAATTTGACGACTACCATTGTTTATTTCGGTAAAGTTTGATTCTTTGACGTGAATGGACAAGTTCTAACAGTCCATTCCCATGTCTTATAACAGTTTTCCTATTATTAGTTCCACCTAAAACATATCTTCGATTAACGTCTCTCACAAACTAAAAGTTAAATTCTCCCTAAAGAGCTAACAACTTGCCGGAGCGTATTCGAAAACAACAAACACTAGACAGTCGTAGCAGCACGCCTCTCTTCGTAATTCTTGAACAAATAAAGCGCCATCAGAAGGTAGAACTTTGATTTCCATTACTTAATTACACAGAAACAGGAACACAGGATGCCTGAGTTCCAATTCAGGAGGAAAACGAAGGGGTCTGATGGCGGCCATGATCCTTTGATAAGAGCCTGCTGAAAATCAGCTAATGATAACGAGGTTATGTTCAATTACTTCTTGTGCAAATCGAGCTTATACTTTTCAAAGTCTTCGCAAGTTTGAATACAGTCGCTTACCTACCCTTGTATTTTCGATGTAATGAAATCAAATCAGATGTTTCCATGGAAATACAGTAATTGCCGATTGCTAAAAAATCGTTTATTCTTTCCTCTCGCCTCAGATCAATTCGTATACCTTATTTAATTAAAAAAGATATGCTGTTTTTTGTACGTAATATTCGTTATTTGAAAAGCTAAAGTAAAAAAATATTAGGCAATACAGTTCTTTTAGAATGAATGAATCTTGGAAGCTGTATTACTAGAAATTCTGCAAAAATAATAAAGTGTTTCGGTGAATAATTTAGATTACTTTATCATCTGTTGTATAATTGTAAAAATTCTTCAGGTGTACAGGGTGTTTCATTGGCAAACAGAAATGCTTGAATGGTGAATAGAAAGGGGCGGTTCTAGATATACCACATTTATTGCCTTACCGATTTTTATAACCGAGTTACAGGGTGTTTTATCGATTTTGCCTATTTCTTTCTGGACCCATAACTTTAGAACCACCCTGTGTATTTTTTTGATATTTGGTACACATATGTATCATTTAAAAGACAAACCATTCAACTACTAATCAAAAGAAAAATCCAGGTCCTGACTAAAAAAAATTATAAATATTTTGTGACCTTGAAAAAACACTCTGTATTATGAATTTTTAAAAATTCGTTTACATATTTGAAAAGAACACAAAAAACTAAGTTTAATGGTTCGCTTAAATTTTTCGGCCAGGCAATTTAATGACATTAATTTTGAAATTATATTGAAGTTTTTAAGAACTCTTAGATTAAAAAGCAGGTATTATTAACTTTTAAAAATAAATTATTAAAGTTAATGAACAAATATTCATTTTAAAAATAATGAATACTTATTTACTACATTAGAACGACCCATTTACTAATCACAAGAAAAATCCAGGTGCGGATTAACAAAAAACTTAAAGTAATTGTCACCTTGAAACAACACCCTGTACACTGAAATTTTTCAAATTGGTTTGCACATTTGAAAAGAG